>NW_027526445.1:60530593-60785593 GCF_048455015.1 Haemaphysalis longicornis
ATTCCAACTCCCACTCTCACTCCCACTCTCACTCTCACTCTCACACTCTAACTCACACTCTCACTCTCACTCATACTCTCACTCACACTCTAACTCTCACTCACACTCTCACTCTCTTTTTTACTCTCACTCTACTCTCACACTCACACTCACACTCACTCACACTTTCACTCGCACACTCTCGCTCTCACACTCTCACTCTCAATTTCTCACTGTCTCAATCCCTGTGAGGCCATTTGATTTATCAATTCATTTTGAGTTCTCAGCCCATTTTGAGTTTTGAGTTCATTTTGAGTTTTGATTACATTTTGAGTTTTGAGTTTGAGAACATTTTGAGTGTTGAGTACATTTTGAGTGTTGAGTACATTTTGAGTTTCAGTACATTTTGAGTTTTGAGTACATTTGGAATTTTGAGTTCACTTTGAGTTTGAGTACATTTTGAGTTTTGAGTACAGTTTAAATTTTGAGTACATTTTGAGTTTGAGTACATTTTGAGTTTTGAGTCCATTTTGAGTTTGAGTACACTTTGAGTACACTTTGAGTTTGATTACATTTTGAGTTTTGAGTACATTTTGCATTTTGAGTACATTTGAAGTTTTGAGTTCACTTTGAGTTTGAGTACATTTTGAGTTTTGAGTACAGTTTGAGTTTTGAGTCCATTTTGAGTTTTAGTACATTTTGAGTTTTGAGTTCATTTTGAGTATTGAAGTCACTTTGAGTTTGAGTACATTTCGAGTTTTGAGTACAGTTGGAGTTTTGAGTGCATTTTGAGTTTGAGACTCAGACTTAACTCACACTATCAGTTTCAACTCACTCACACTCTCACTAACACTCCCACTCCCACTACAACCCCCACTCTCACACTCACTCCCACTCTCACTCTCACTCTGACACTCTCACTCACACTCTCACTCACACTTTCACTCACACTCTCACTTTAACTCACTCTCACTTTCACTCACACTCTCACTCAGACTCACACTCAGACTCACACTCAACTCACACTCACACTCAAGTCACACTCACACTCTCACTCACACTCACACTCACACTGACACTCACATCCACTCTCAATCTCACGCTCACTCCAACTCACACCCTCACTCTCACTCTCACTCCCACTCACACTCTCACTCTCACTCACACTCTCACTCACTCTCTAACTCTCACTCACACTCTCACTTACACTCTCACTCTCTTTTTCACTCTCAATCTCACTCTCACACTCACACTCACACTCACTCTCACTTAACTCGCACACTCTCACTCTCACACTCTCACTCTCAATCTCTCACCGTCTCAATCTCTGTGAGGCCATTTGAGTTCTCAATTCATTTTGAGTTCTCAGCCCATATAGACTTCTGAGTTCATTTTGAGTTTTGAGTACATTCTGAGTTTTGTGTTTGAGTACATTCTGAGTTTTGAGTACATTTTCAGTTTGATTACATTTTGAGTTTTGAGTAGATTTGGAGTTTTGAGTTCACTTTGAGTTTGAGTACATTTTGAGTTTTGAGTACAGTTTGAGTTTTGAGTGCATTTTGAGTTTGAGTACATTTTGAGTTTTCAGTCTATTTTCAGTTTGAGTACACTTTGAGTACACTTTGAGTTTGAGTACTTTTTGAGTTTTGAGTATATTTTGCGTTTGAGTCCATATTGAGTTTGAGTACATTTTGAGTTTTGATTACATTTTGAGTTTGAATACATTTTGAGTTCTGAGTACATTTTGAGTTTGAGTCCGAGTGAGTTCTGAGTTTTGAGCTCAATGTGAGTTTGAGTTTGAGTGAGCGCAGATGTGCTGCTCAGCATTGAGTCTGAGTTTGAGTGAGCGGTGATTCGAAAAAAAATGTGAGTGAGTTTGCGTAAGCCGCGCCACCTTTGCCGAGGTATGCCCAGCACTTCGCCTACACTTCATCTACTATTTCATTTACGTATACCGCCGTATGAAACCGACCACAGCAAGATGTTAGTCTTCCTCCATCACACACGCCTCTCCGCTGCACGTGGCCTTCTCGGCTTCCTCCGCCAGGAAACGAAGCGGGTTCCGCGCACGTGTCCGTTCCCTCCTCGCCAATCTCTCTCCCTGCCGCTCATCTCTCCCAGCCATCGGGCCACTGCTCCGTGCCTGGTGGTTTACCAGGTGGCGAAACGGGTCCCACGCACGTCTCGGTTACCTTCTCGCCTAAATCTCGTCAGAAGGGTAACAAGCTGGGCTAGTTGGAAAGACATATTTTAGGATGAAACCAGCGCCAACCTAAACAACGCCAGAGGAATCGCAATACGTTGTATCAACGTGCGTTTGAGAGAGCATGAATTGTCATAAATGTCCATCCCATATTTCTTCACATTGTACTAAGCGCTGCAGATCTAAACATGATTTTCTGCCATTGAACTTCTATTTACGCCCCGTGATCAAGCGTTCTGCGAACGTTTTGATGCGTTCAACATAGCAGGAAAAGTAGACAAGTGTGTCAGCCAAGCAAGAGTGTCTCTGTCCAAAAGAGATTGCATAGCTTCGTGGGACTTGACTGTAGCGGATGTGTATATAGTGGCGTTATCTCCGTTGCTTTTGTAAACTTGTTTTTCCCAATCGCGTATTTTATTGTTGTGTGTGAAGTGTTTATATTCACCCTTCTTGACATTGAACTGGTTTTTTTAACCAGAGGCTGTCCTTGCGTTTCACTTCCTTTGTGTTTGTTTAAGTTCGCGGTGGTGTAATCGAAAAATAAGCCTTCCTCTCTCCTGCAGCCTATTTCTCCCCGTCATCGGGCCGCAGCTTCTTGTCGGGTGCTAGCAGAAGCGAGTGCGGTTTCACCTCTAGCTCTCATGGGGAAACTGGTCACGCCGCCAAGTGCGCGCAAGCTAGCGTAGTGTAGCTTTCGCTACAAATGATCAGTGCCGGCTTGAAAAGGTGCATCGACACGCTGTCTGGTTCATTTTAAAATATATACATTTAATTCATGATTGACAATCCAGCGCGCGAAAACACGGCACAAAAAGAACGAGAGTTAGAAAGGACAGCGCAGCGCTGTCCTGTCTAACTCTCGTTCTTTTTGTGTCGTGTTTTCGCGCGCTGGATTGTCAATCATGAACATTCACCAACTCGCCGAAATCACAGTCCTCTTGATATACATATAAAACCACTGACTCCCCAACTTCTCTAATGCGCAAAAACCACATTTCGAACCTGGAACATAGGCGACAATTTGACCGCCTGAAGCTGTTGTTTGCTCTTTATACCGGTTCCACAAAGGCAAATGCATCGGTATACATTCAACCATTTCGATCAAGCCCCACAAGACATCGGCACACGCTCAATTTGCTTTCCGTAGCGTGCCGACGAAGACAAGCTCAAGAATTCGTTCTTTTTTCGACGTTCAGTATCGGAGGGGATTTGAATACCGGAAACGGTCTTCACATCTCCGACCTTTAGCTATTTTTAAGGCGCCATATTGTCTGTACAGTAGTTTCTTTAGTGGTTATGCCTTTATTGTTTGTTGTACATTTCGAGTGTTGAATAGGACGTTAGACGCATTTTGCGTTGTTCTGAAGGTCGTATTACCATTTGTTTAGAGTCCTCAATACACCTCTGTATGACTAACTCATGTTTATCTATTTTGTGTTCGCCGGTTGTCATTATCATCTATTGCGCTCAGCTGTCTTAGCCACTGACTTTTTGTGCCTCTCCGGCTTGGTATTACGAAGATGGCAGTATACTGTAAATAAAGAAAATAGGTCCATACTCTAGAAGACTGTAAAAATATGTCCGGCCTCCTAATACACAGGTTGGGCCTTCGTGGCGTGATTTTAATAAAAATAGAGCCGTATGACTAACATGCCTTGTCTCTGAAACTGTCAGTATATCCTGAATACCAGTGCTGTTGGACAGATAAATATGAACTCAACGGTGAAAACCCGAAAGTATTGTTTTAAAAAAGACGTTTCGAGCATAGCCCAACTAATTCATTTTGTTTACCATCTTGCTGACGCATTTGCTGGGAGACTTTCAGCTGATTGTGTGTTCTCGGATTTCGAAAAAGAATTTAATTGTTCTCTCCATTACCTCTCCGTAAAAAAAACATGAGAAGGAATATCAGTAACGCACTGATCACGGCTTGGAATATGGAATACTTTGTGCGCCAACGACAGTTTATTTTTATTTATGAGATTTCGTTCCGTACGGTGCAAGGCACATTCGGTGCACCTGACGGGCCTTTATTAGGGTGTCTGCTACTTTCCTTTTTGAATATTGTTTCATAATCAGAATCAGAAATGATTTTTATTTTCCTGAGTGGAAAAACTGATCTCAGACAAACAGCTCTTTAAGCAGCTTGAGGAGGCCTAAGGCCCTACACACAAGCTGCAGCGGCAGAATACAAGATATTAATATAGCAAAGGAGATAGAGAGAAGAAAAAAAATGTTCCCAAACGGAGTGATCAAGACCAACAAAAAAATAACAAAAATAATTACGTACGCATAAACATAACTATACAACCACCGTACACTGACATAGTATAAGCACATATACACGCGCAAAAATTTGAACAACCGTGATCACATATACACAGGCATAAACACATATACAGGTGTATGACATGTGCACAAATGTTCAGGGCCCGCATGCATACCTGCAGGGAAAACGACAATTTATTGCAACTTACTTTCGGAAAAAAACAAAAAAAAAATGGTAGTACGCTTTGTAACAAAATAACCGTAAAAAACCCCGGAGGAAGCAGACGTTCACCCAACGCTGTGAACAACGTAAAAAAGGAAAAAAGAAACAAACACACTCACGCACATATATGGAACTCAAAAGATAATCCCACAGGTTGATTTGGAAAAATAAAAGTAAAACAGGGTAGCACGCCACGTGAGAACTCGCTGCTATCTTCTACCCTCCAGAAATTCTGCTTAAAAATTGTGCTATTAAATCAAGTTTATTTCTTTTGGGACCATCAAAAAAAGTTATGTTAGTGTTCAAGGTGTAAGGTATTATATATTGTAACATTTGTTGACCGTAGGTTGGGCGTGTTCTGGGAAGAAGCCACTTTTCTGAGTTTCGAGAGTTCGCGGCTGGTATGCGTTCTTGCAATGCTGACATTTTCAATAGGAAAGTAGTGCGGAGTGATGTTTTAGAAGGTAACAATGAACCAATGATGTACTGCAGCATCATGAGAATGGGTAGATATTTGAAGGAAATGATGAGTGGCTTAGTATGAGCGTGTAGCGGCCACTTCGTCATCAACAGCAAGCGCCCACCATCATCATCATCGGCCGCTGCCTCCATCGTCAGCAGCGCGTGGCCTCGACACACTGCGAGCCACGCGCCAAAGAACATCATGGCCTCCGCGCTGCTCGGCCGCACTCCTCGGGCGCTCCCTGGATTCTCGGCCCATGTTGTCGTCCCCACGCAACTCTAAATAAATGTAGGCCCTGCCGCACCGTCTCATCGGCCGCCTATATAAGCGCAATACCGTTCACCCGCAACCATGCGAATCGCTTTCTTTTGCAGGCATACAATTGTATTCATGTTAGTGTGCGATGCGTTAACCCAAACAAGATGACAATATGTAATATGAGATGGAAATAGTGAATCGTATATCTGATTTTTATGGTAACTGGAAGAATTCCATGATACCGAAAATGGCTCCTACAGTTTTGACAAACTTATGACTACGGAATTAGTGTGGTCAGTCCATCGGAGGTTCTCGTCAAATATAACTCCCAGTGTTTTATTATTACTCAACTTTATTATTGCCAAGGTTAATGAAAAAATGTTTTTTACGCGGAGACTTATTTGGCGGAAAAGGACAGCTTTGGACTTCATGGTGTTTATTTTTGGATTGTTCGTGTTATTTCAAGGATATCATTTCAAGGATATCATTTGCTTTCTGAATTATTTCTGCAGTTGTCGAACAAGAGATAACTATGGAGGTGTCGTAAGCGGAAATTCCAAAATGGGTTCCTTTAGAAATCGTTGCCAGGTCGTTAATGTAAACATTGAAAAGTCCCACTATACTGCCTAGGTGACGTTTGGATGAAGAAAAACTATCCATATGCACTGTTGAGGAACTGGGCCCCGGGCCATGGCAGCGTTCTGAGCGGTGCCATGGCCCGGGGCCCATGGCCCCGGGCGTGGCTGATGGTGAGGAAGAGCTGGTGAGCAAGCAGGTCATTGCTGGCCCCGGTGTGTTGGTAACCGCCCTGTTCTCCCGGTTCGTCGTAGCCGCCAGGATCGTAGGGGAACTCACCCTTTGAGTTTGAGAACTCACCCTTTGAGAACTCACATTTTGAGTTTGAGTACAAATGAGTAGCCAAGCAGGCAGCTATGGTTGGCTGTTAAGTTTCATGTGTCACTGTGGGCTCGGAATTCAGCTTACCTGCGGGTACGGCACCAATCGCGATCTGCATGATCGGTTGGGAGGGAGGGGGTGTCTGATTTTTTTTACTTTCTTGTGGAATTTTCATGGCCATAAGCACTTGCTGTATACCTAATTTTCGCGGCTCGGCGCGTGAATGACAATTGACTGGTGAGGTCATAAAAAGGGTTGTCTTAACTTTTCCTCCTGACGGATCCACTAAGAGCGTGGGAAAGGGTGGAGGGAAAGCACACGGTGGCGCTGGCGTGTTGGTTGTTCGCCTGCTACTGTTAACGGCTTGATATACTAGGGGCCACAAAGGAAGAGGCGTGAGCCGGGGGAAAATGGGGCCGCGGGCTGTCCTTTCTGCTGTTTCAAATGTATCAGCTGAATTGACTGGGCAGCGTTCCTTAGGACAGAATAATGAGCACATTAGATTGGGTGAAAAGTGAAACTGATGAGGCTAAGGTGTGTAAGGTATCAAATGAAAGGTCTGGATTACCGGAATCATGCGGGGTAAATAAAAAAATGCTTCCTGATTGTAGTCATCAGGCAGTCAAATGAGTCATAGATTGGGTTAAAATTCAAAATAACGCTGCGAGGGCATGTGGGGAATCGAATTCAAGGTCTCGATGTGGGGAATCCGTCGAGACAAAAATGACTTATGGATATATCATGACATATACATTCTAAGTCATACATTCGGTTAAAATTCAAGTTCATGGCGCTAGTGCGTCTGGCGTATGAAATTAAAGGTCTCGATTGATTGAAGGGTTTAACGCGCCGACGCAACGCAGACGATGAGGCCCGCCGTAGTGGAGGGCTCTGGATTAATTTTGAACACCTGGGGATCTTTAACGTGCGCCGAAATCTGGTACACACGGGCGTTTTTGCTTATCGCCTCCATCAGAAAAGCGGCCGCCGCGGCCGGGAATCGAACCCGCGACCTCGTGCTCAGCGGCGCAACGCCTTAGCCACTGAGCCAAATTAAAGATCTTGATGAGGGTAATCACGTGCTTCCTGATTATTATCATGACCTAGTTAAAATGAGTCATAAATTAGATTAAAATTCACAATGATGCCACTGGGTGACTGGGGCATCAAATTGAAGGTTGCGATAAGAGAAATCATGTGGGACAAAAGTGTGGTAGGGCGATATAATGAGTTATACATTGATTGGTTTAACATTCAAATTGATTCCGCTAGGATGTGATGGGTATCAAACTAATGGTCCTGATGAGCGGAATCACGTTGGAGAAATACAAAAATGTTTCCAGGTTATAACCATGAGATTGTCATGGCGAGACTTATATTGGGGTAAAATTTGAAGTGACCCCGCTAGGGCGTGTAGGGTATCAAATTTACGGCCTTGACAAGGGAAATCACGTGGTACAAAAAAGGCTTCGTAGTTCGAATCATGAGATAGTTGTTATGAGTCATAGATTCGGTTAAATTCAAGCTGAAGCCGCTGAAGCATGTGGGGCGTCAAATTGAAGGTTCCACTTAGGAGTATCACGTCTGGCACTTAAAAATGCGTCCTGGTTACAGTCATGAGAGTCATGGTTAGTTTGACTGGTTTGAATTCATTATGACCCTGCTAGGGTGTGTGGGGTATCAAATTAAAGGTCTCGTACAGGGGGATCACGTGGGACAAATATAAAAATGCTTTCTGATTATAATTATGATGATATAGCAAAAAGTATATAGCAAAAAGTACACACTCACACTCACACGCTCACTCACTCACACTCACTCACTCACTCACACTCACTCACTTACACTCACACTCACACTCTCACTCACACTCACTCTCACACTCACTCTCCCTCAAACTCACACTACACTCTAACTCCACTCCCACTCACACTCCCCCTCCAACTCACACCTTCACTCACACTCTCACTCACACTCTCACTCTCACACACACTCTCCCTCTCACTCTCACTCACTCTCACTCTCAACCTCACTCACACTCACTCTCACTCTCAACCTTACTCACACTCACTCACACTCTCACTCACCCTCACACTCACTCTCACTCTCAATCTCACTCACACTCACACTCTCACTCACACTCACACTCTCCCTCTCCCTCTCACTCACACTCACTCTCATTCTCACTCTCACTCACACTCTCACTCACACTCACTCTCACTCACACACACACTCTAACACTCACACTCACACTTTCACTCTCCCACACTCTCCCACTCTCTCACTCTCACTCACTCTCACACTCACACTCTCACTCTCACTCACACTCACACTCAACTCACACTCACACTCTCACTCTCACTCTAACTCTCACTCCCACTCACTCCCACTCACACTCTCACACTCGCTCTCACACTCTCACACTCACACTCACACTCCAGCTCCGACTCAACTCACACTTTCACTCTCACTCTCACTCATACTCTCGCTCTCACTCTCACACTCTCACTCTCACTCACACTCACACTCTCACTCACACTCTCACTCTCACTCACACTCACACTCACACTAACTCTCACTCTTCCTCAAACTCTGACTCTCACTCTCACTCACACTCACACTCACACTCAGACTCAACACACTCTCACTATCAACTCACACTCCCACTAACACTCCCACTCCCACTCACACTCTCACTCACACTCTCACTATCACTCACTCTCACTCACACTCACACTCTCACACTCACTCTCACACTCTCACACTCGCACTCACATTCACACTCACACTCACACTCTCACTCACACTCACGCTGTCAACTCACACTCACTCTCACTCTCACTCACAGTCTCACTCTCACTTTCACTCCCACTCACACTCTCACTCTCACTCACACTCTCACACTCGCTCTCACACTCTCACATTCACACTCTCACACTCACACTCACACCCACACTCTCACTCACACCCGCACTCTCACGCTCACACTCACTCTCACTCACACTCTCACTCTCACTTTCACTGCCACTCACACTCTCACTCTCACTCACACTCTCACACTCGCTCTCACACTCTCACACTCACACTCTCACTCAGACTCAAATCACACTCACACTCTCACTCACACTCTCACACTCACACTCACACTCACTCTCACTCTCATTCACACTCTCACTCTCACTTTCACTCGCACTCTCACTCACACACTCATATTCTCACTCTCACTCACACTCTCACTCACACTCACTTCCACACCCACTCACACTCACTCACACTCACACTCTCACACTCGCACTCCCACTCTCACACTCACACTCTCACTCTCACTCTCACTCACAATCACACTCTCACTCTCATTCTCACACTCTCACTCACACGGTCACTCACACTCACACTCACTCTCACTCACTCACACTCTCACTCACACTCACACTCACACTCAGACTCAACTCAAACTTTGTCTCAACTCACACTCAGACTCAGACTCAACTCACACTCTCACTCTCAACTCATACTCATACTCTCACTAACACTCCCACTCACACTCACATTCGCACTGTCACTCTCACTCCCACTCTCACTCTCACTCTCACACTCTCACTCACACCGTCACTCTCACTTTCACTAACACTCTCACTCTCACTCTCACTCACACTCACGCTTACACTCTCACTCAGACTCACACTCAGACTCACACTCAACTCACACTCACACTCTAACTCTCACTCACACTCTCACTCACACTCTCACTCTCTTTTTCACTCTCACTCTACTCTCCCTCTCACACTCACACTCACACTCACACTCACTTTCACTTTCACTCGCACACTCTCACTCACACTCTCACTCTCAATTTCTCACTGTCTCAATCTCTGTGAGGCCATTTGATTTATCAATTCATTTTGAGTTCTCAGCCCATTTTGAGTTCTGAGTTCATTTTGAGTTTTGAGTACATTTTGAGTTTTGCGTTTGAGTACATTTTGAGACTGAGTACATTTTGAGTTGAGAACAAATTGAGTTTTGAGTACAATTTGATTTCTGAGTGCATAGGAATTTTGAGTCCATTTTGAGTTTTAGTACATATGAGTAGCCAAGCAGGCAGCTATGGTTTGCTTTTGAGTTTCATGTGTCACTGTAGGCTCGGAATTCAGGTTACCTGCGGGTACGGCACCAATCGCGATCTGCATGATCGGTTAGGAGGGAGGGGGTGTCTGATTTTTTTTTACTTTCTTGTGGAATTTTCATGGCCATAAGCACTTGCTGCATACCTAATTTTCTCCGCTCGGCGCGTGAATGACAATTGACTGGTGAGGTCATAAAAAGGGTTGTCCTAACTTTTCCTCCTGACGGATCCACTAAGAGCGTGGGAAAGGTTGGTGGGAAAGCACACGGTGGCGCTGGCGTGCTGGTTGTTCGCCTGCTACTGTTAACGGCTTGATATACTAGGGGCCACGAAGGAAGAGGCGTGAGCCGGGGGAAAATGGGGCCGGGGGCTGTCCTTTCTGCTGTTTTAAATGTATCAGCTGAATTGACTGGGTAGCGTCCCTTAGGACAGAATAATGGCCACATTAGATTGGGTGAAAAGTAAAACTGATGAGGGTAAGGTGTGTAGGGTATCAAATGAAAGGTCTGGATTAACGGAATCACGCGGGGTAAATAAAAAAAATGCTTCCTGATTGTATTCATCAGGCAGTCTAATGAGTCATAGATTTGGTTAAAATTCAAAAAAACGCTGGGAGGGCATGTGGGGAATCAAATTCAAGGTCTCGATGTGGGGAATCCATCGGGACGAAAATGACTTATGGATATATCATGACATATACATGGTAAGTCATATATTGGGTTAAAATTCAAGTTCATGGCGCTAGTGCGTGTGGCGTATGAAATTAAAGGTCTCGATTGATTGAAGGGTTTAACGCGCCGACGCAACGCAGGCGATGAGGCCCGCCGTAGTAGAGGGCTCTGGATTAATTTTGAACACCTGGGGATCTTTACGTGCGCCGAAATCTGGTACAAACGGGCGTTTTTGCTTATCGCCTCCATCAGAAAAGGGGCCGCCGCGGCCGGGAATCGAACCCGCGACATCGTGCTCTGCAGCGCAACGCCTTAGCCACTAAGCCAAATTAAAGATCTCGATGAGGGTAATGACGAGCTTCCTGATTATTATCATGACCTAGTCAAAATGAGTCATAAATTAGGTTAAAATTCACAATGATGCCACTGAGTGACTGGGGCATCAAATTGAAGGTTCCGATAATAGAAATCATGTGGGACAAAAGTGTGGTAGGGCGATATCATGAGTTATTCATTGATTGGTTTAACATTCAAATTGATTCTGATAGGATGTTATGGGTATCAAACTAATGGTCTCGATGAGCGAAATCACGTGGCGGAAATACAAAAATGCTTCCTGGTTATAACCATGAGATTGTCATGGCGAGACTTATATTGGGGTAAAATTCGAAGTGACCCCGCCAGTTCGTGTAGGGTATCAAATTTACGGCCTTGACGAGGGGAATCACGTACTACAAAAAAAGGCTTCGTAGTTCGAATCATGAGATAGTCGTTATGAGTCATAGATTGGGTTAAATTCAAGCTGAAGCCGCTGAAGCATGTGGGGCGTCAAATTGAAGGTTCCACTTAGGGGAATCACGTCGGACACTTAAAAATGCGTCCTGGGGACAGTCATGAGAGTCATGGTTAGTTTGACTGGTATGAATTCAATATGACCCTGCTAGGGTGTGTGGGGTATCAAATTAAAGGTCTCGTCCAGGGGAATCACGTGGGACAAATATAAAAATTCTTTCTGAATATAATTATGAGGATATAGCAAAAAGTATATAGCAAAAAGTACACACTCACACTCACACTCTCACTCACTCACAATCACTCACTCACTCACTCACACTCACTCACTTACACTCACACTCAAACTCTCACTCACACTCACTCTCACACTCACTCTCACTCTCACTCAAACTCACACTACACTCTCACTCCACTTCCACTCACACTCCCCTTCCAACTCACACCTTCACTCACACTCTCACTCTCACACACGCTCTCCCTCTCACTCTCACTCACTCTCACTCTCACTCTCAACCTCACTCACACTCACACTCTCACTCACCCTCTCACTCACTCTCACTCTCAATCTCACTTACGCTCACACTCACACTCTCACTCACACTCACTCTCACTCTCAAACTCACTCACACTCTCACTCACACTCACTCTCACTCACGCACACACTCAAACACTCACACTCACACTTTCACTCTCCCACACTCTCACACTCTCTCACTCTCACTCACTCTCACACTCACACTCACACTCTCACTCTCACTCTCACTCACACTCAACTCACGCTCACACTCTCACTCTCACACTCACACTCTTGCTCAGGCTCAACTCACACTCACACCTTCATTCTCACTCTCACTCACACTCACTCTCAGTTTCACACTCTCACTCACACTCTCACTCACACTCACACTCTCACTCCCACTCACACTCACACTCCCTCTCACTCTCACTCACACTCAGACTCAACTCAGACTTAGACTCAACTCACACTCACACTCAGACTCAGACTCAACTCACTCTCACTATCAACTCCCACTCACACTCCCACTAACACTCCCACTTCCACTCCCACTCTCACTCTCACTCTCACTCACACTCACACTCTCACTCTCACGCACACTCTCACTATCACTCACTCTCACAGTCACACTCTCACACTCACTCTCACACTCTCTCACTCTCACTCTCACTCTCACTCCCACTCGCACTCAAACTCACACTCTCACACTCACACTCACACTCCCTCTCACTCTCACTCACAGTCTCAGTCTCACTTTCACTCCCACTCACACTCTCACTCTCACTCTCACACTCGCTCTCACACTCTCCCACTCACACTCTCACACTCACACTCACACTCACACTCTCACTCACACTCACACTCTCACACTCACACTCACACTCACTCTCACTCTCACTCACACTCTCACTCTCACTTTCACTCCCACTCACACTGTCACTCTCACTCACACTCTCACACTCGCTCTCACACTCTCACACTCACACTCTCACTCAGATTCAAATCACACTCACACTCTCACTCACACTCTCACACTCATACTCACACTCTCACTGTCCCTCTCATTCACACTCTCACTCTCACTCACACTCTTAGTCTCACTCTCACTTTCACTCGCACTCCCACTCTCACACTCACACTCTCACACTCTCACTCACACTTACTCCTACACCCACTCACACTCACTCCCACTCACACTCTAACACTCGCACTCCCACTCTCACACTCACACTCACATTCACACTCTAGCTCAGACTCAACTCACACTCACACTCTCACTCTCACTCACAATCACACTCTCACTCTAACTCTCAACTCATACTCATACTCTCACTAACACTCGCACTCACACTCACATTCCAACTCCCACTCTCACTCCCACTCTCACTCTCACTCTCACACTCTAACTCACACTCTCACTCTCACTCATACTCTCACTCACACTCTAACTCTCACTCACACTCTCACTCTCTTTTTTACTCTCACTCTACTCTCACACTCACACTCACACTCACTCACACTTTCACTCGCACACTCTCGCTCTCACACTCTCACTCTCAATTTCTCACTGTCTCAATCCCTGTGAGGCCATTTGATTTATCAATTCATTTTGAGTTCTCAGCCCATTTTGAGTTTTGAGTTCATTTTGAGTTTTGATTACATTTTGAGTTTTGAGTTTGAGAACATTTTGAGTGTTGAGTACATTTTGAGTGTTGAGTACATTTTGAGTTTCAGTACATTTTGAGTTTTGAGTACATTTGGAATTTTGAGTTCACTTTGAGTTTGAGTACATTTTGAGTTTTGAGTACAGTTTAAATTTTGAGTACATTTTGAGTTTGAGTACATTTTGAGTTTTGAGTCCATTTTGAGTTTGAGTACACTTTGAGTACACTTTGAGTTTGATTACATTTTGAGTTTTGAGTACATTTTGCATTTTGAGTACATTTGAAGTTTTGAGTTCACTTTGAGTTTGAGTACATTTTGAGTTTTGAGTACAGTTTGAGTTTTGAGTCCATTTTGAGTTTTAGTACATTTTGAGTTTTGAGTTCATTTTGAGTATTGAAGTCACTTTGAGTTTGAGTACATTTCGAGTTTTGAGTACAGTTGGAGTTTTGAGTGCATTTTGAGTTTGAGACTCAGACTTAACTCA
Source organism: Haemaphysalis longicornis (assembly GCF_048455015.1). Classification (NCBI taxonomy): domain Eukaryota; kingdom Metazoa; phylum Arthropoda; class Arachnida; order Ixodida; family Ixodidae; genus Haemaphysalis; species Haemaphysalis longicornis. Next base: position 60,545,140 of record NW_027526445.1, read on the forward strand.
CACTATCAGTTTCAACTCACTCACACTCTCACTAACACTCCCACTCCCACTACAACCCCCACTCTCACACTCACTCCCACTCTCACTCTCACTCTGACACTCTCACTCACACTCTCACTCACACTTTCACTCACACTCTCACTTTAACTCACTCTCACTTTCACTCACACTCTCACTCAGACTCACACTCAGACTCACACTCAACTCACACTCACACTCAAGTCACACTCACACTCTCACTCACACTCACACTCACACTGACACTCACATCCACTCTCAATCTCACGCTCACTCCAACTCACACCCTCACTCTCACTCTCACTCCCACTCACACTCTCACTCTCACTCACACTCTCACTCACTCTCTAACTCTCACTCACACTCTCACTTACACTCTCACTCTCTTTTTCACTCTCAATCTCACTCTCACACTCACACTCACACTCACTCTCACTTAACTCGCACACTCTCACTCTCACACTCTCACTCTCAATCTCTCACCGTCTCAATCTCTGTGAGGCCATTTGAGTTCTCAATTCATTTTGAGTTCTCAGCCCATATAGACTTCTGAGTTCATTTTGAGTTTTGAGTACATTCTGAGTTTTGTGTTTGAGTACATTCTGAGTTTTGAGTACATTTTCAGTTTGATTACATTTTGAGTTTTGAGTAGATTTGGAGTTTTGAGTTCACTTTGAGTTTGAGTACATTTTGAGTTTTGAGTACAGTTTGAGTTTTGAGTGCATTTTGAGTTTGAGTACATTTTGAGTTTTCAGTCTATTTTCAGTTTGAGTACACTTTGAGTACACTTTGAGTTTGAGTACTTTTTGAGTTTTGAGTATATTTTGCGTTTTGAGTCCATATTGAGTTTGAGTACATTTTGAGTTTTGATTACATTTTGAGTTTGAATACATTTTGAGTTCTGAGTACATTTTGAGTTTGAGTCCGAGTGAGTTCTGAGTTTTGAGCTCAATGTGAGTTTGAGTTTGAGTGAGCGCAGATGTGCTGCTCAGCATTGAGTCTGAGTTTGAGTGAGCGGTGATTCGAAAAAAAAATGTGAGTGAGTTTGCGTAAGCCGCGCCACCTTTGCCGAGGTATGCCCAGCACTTCGCCTACACTTCATCTACTATTTCATTTACGTATACCGCCGTATGAAACCGACCACAGCAAGATGTTAGTCTTCCTCCATCACACACGCCTCTCCGCTGCACGTGGCCTTCTCGGCTTCCTCCGCCAGGAAACGAAGCGGGTTCCGCGCACGTGTCCGTTCCCTCCTCGCCAATCTCTCCCCTGCCGCTCATCTCTCCCAGCCATCGGGCCACTGCTCCGTGCCTGGTGGTTTACCAGGTGGCGAAACGGGTCCCACGCACGTCTCGGTTACCTTCTCGCCTAAATCTCGTCAGAAGGGTAACAAGCTGGGCTAGTTGGAAAGACATATTTTAGGATGAAACCAGCGCCAACCTAAACAACGCCAGAGGAATCGCAATACGTTGTATCAACGTGCGTTTGAGAGAGCATGAATTGTCATAAATGTCCATCCCATATTTCTTCACATTGTACTAAGCGCTGCAGATCTAAACATGATTTTCTGCCATTGAACTTCTATTTACGCCCCGTGATCAAGCGTTCTGCGAACGTTTTGATGCGTTCAACATAGCAGGAAAAGTAGACAAGTGTGTCAGCCAAGCAAGAGTGTCTCTGTCCAAAAGAGATTGCATAGCTTCGTGGGACTTGACTGTAGCGGATGTGTATATAGTGGCGTTATCTCCGTTGCTTTTGTAAACTTGTTTTTCCCAATCGCGGTATTTTATTGTTGTGTGTGAAGTGTTTATATTCACCCTTCTTGACATTGAACTGGTTTTTTTAACCAGAGGCTGTCCTTGCGTTTCACTTCCTTTGTGTTTGTTTAAGTTCGCGGTGGTGTAATCGAAAAATAAGCCTTCCTCTCTCCTGCAGCCTATTTCTCCCCGTCATCGGGCCGCAGCTTCTTGTCGGGTGCTAGCAGAAGCGAGTGCGGTTTCACCTCTAGCTCTCATGGGGAAACTGGTCACGCCGCCAAGTGCGCGCAAGCTAGCGTAGTGTAGCTTTCGCTACAAATGATCAGTGCCGGCTTGAAAAGGTGCATCGACACGCTGTCTGGTTCATTTTTAAAATATATACATTTAATTCATGATTGACAATCCAGCGCGCGAAAACACGGCACAAAAAGAACGAGAGTTAGAAAGGACAGCGCAGCGCTGTCCTGTCTAACTCTCGTTCTTTTTGTGTCGTGTTTTCGCGCGCTGGATTGTCAATCATGAACATTCACCAACTCGCCGAAATCACAGTCCTCTTGATATACATATAAAACCACTGACTCCCCAACTTCTCTAATGCGCAAAAACCACATTTCGAACCTGGAACATAGGCGACAATTTGACCGCCTGAAGCTGTTGTTTGCTCTTTATACCGGTTCCACAAAGGCAAATGCATCGGTATACATTCAACCATTTCGATCAAGCCCCACAAGACATCGGCACACGCTCAATTTGCTTTCCGTAGCGTGCCGACGAAGACAAGCTCAAGAATTCGTTCTTTTTTCGACGTTCAGTATCGGAGGGGATTTGAATACCGGAAACGGTCTTCACATCTCCGACCTTTAGCTATTTTTAAGGCGCCATATTGTCTGTACAGTAGTTTCTTTAGTGGTTATGCCTTTATTGTTTGTTGTACATTTCGAGTGTTGAATAGGACGTTAGACGCATTTTGCGTTGTTCTGAAGGTCGTATTACCATTTGTTTAGAGTCCTCAATACACCTCTGTATGACTAACTCATGTTTATCTATTTTGTGTTCGCCGGTTGTCATTATCATCTATTGCGCTCAGCTGTCTTAGCCACTGACTTTTTGTGCCTCTCCGGCTTGGTATTACGAAGATGGCAGTATACTGTAAATAAAGAAAATAGGTCCATACTCTAGAAGACTGTAAAAATATGTCCGGCCTCCTAATACACAGGTTGGGCCTTCGTGGCGTGATTTTAATAAAAATAGAGCCGTATGACTAACATGCCTTGTCTCTGAAACTGTCAGTATATCCTGAATACCAGTGCTGTTGGACAGATAAATATGAACTCAACGGTGAAAACCCGAAAGTATTGTTTTAAAAAAGACGTTTCGAGCATAGCCCAACTAATTCATTTTGTTTACCATCTTGCTGACGCATTTGCTGGGAGACTTTCAGCTGATTGTGTGTTCTCGGATTTCGAAAAAGAATTTAATTGTTCTCTCCATTACCTCTCCGTAAAAAAAACATGAGAAGGAATATCAGTAACGCACTGATCACGGCTTGGAATATGGAATACTTTGTGCGCCAACGACAGTTTATTTTTATTTATGAGATTTCGTTCCGTACGGTGCAAGGCACATTCGGTGCACCTGACGGGCCTTTATTAGGGTGTCTGCTACTTTCCTTTTTGAATATTGTTTCATAATCAGAATCAGAAATGATTTTTATTTTCCTGAGTGGAAAAACTGATCTCAGACAAACAGCTCTTTAAGCAGCTTGAGGAGGCCTAAGGCCCTACACACAAGCTGCAGCGGCAGAATACAAGATATTAATATAGCAAAGGAGATAGAGAGAAGAAAAAAAATGTTCCCAAACGGAGTGATCAAGACCAACAAAAAAATAACAAAAATAATTACGTACGCATAAACATAACTATACAACCACCGTACACTGACATAGTATAAGCACATATACACGCGCAAAAATTTGAACAACCGTGATCACATATACACAGGCATAAACACATATACAGGTGTATGACATGTGCACAAATGTTCAGGGCCCGCATGCATACCTGCAGGGAAAACGACAATTTATTGCAACTTACTTTCGGAAAAAAACAAAAAAAAAATGGTAGTACGCTTTGTAACAAAATAACCGTAAAAAACCCCGGAGGAAGCAGACGTTCACCCAACGCTGTGAACAACGTAAAAAAGGAAAAAAGAAACAAACACACTCACGCACATATATGGAACTCAAAAGATAATCCCACAGGTTGATTTGGAAAAATAAAAGTAAAACAGGGTAGCACGCCACGTGAGAACTCGCTGCTATCTTCTACCCTCCAGAAATTCTGCTTAAAAATTGTGCTATTAAATCAAGTTTATTTCTTTTGGGACCATCAAAAAAAGTTATGTTAGTGTTCAAGGTGTAAGGTATTATATATTGTAACATTTGTTGACCGTAGGTTGGGCGTGTTCTGGGAAGAAGCCACTTTTCTGAGTTTCGAGAGTTCGCGGCTGGTATGCGTTCTTGCAATGCTGACATTTTCAATAGGAAAGTAGTGCGGAGTGATGTTTTAGAAGGTAACAATGAACCAATGATGTACTGCAGCATCATGAGAATGGGTAGATATTTGAAGGAAATGATGAGTGGCTTAGTATGAGCGTGTAGCGGCCACTTCGTCATCAACAGCAAGCGCCCACCATCATCATCATCGGCCGCTGCCTCCATCGTCAGCAGCGCGTGGCCTCGACACACTGCGAGCCACGCGCCAAAGAACATCATGGCCTCCGCGCTGCTCGGCCGCACTCCTCGGGCGCTCCCTGGATTCTCGGCCCATGTTGTCGTCCCCACGCAACTCTAAATAAATGTAGGCCCTGCCGCACCGTCTCATCGGCCGCCTATATAAGCGCAATACCGTTCACCCGCAACCATGCGAATCGCTTTCTTTTGCAGGCATACAATTGTATTCATGTTAGTGTGCGATGCGTTAACCCAAACAAGATGACAATATGTAATATGAGATGGAAATAGTGAATCGTATATCTGATTTTTATGGTAACTGGAAGAATTCCATGATACCGAAAATGGCTCCTACAGTTTTGACAAACTTATGACTACGGAATTAGTGTGGTCAGTCCATCGGAGGTTCTCGTCAAATATAACTCCCAGTGTTTTATTATTACTCAACTTTATTATTGCCAAGGTTAATGAAAAAATGTTTTTTACGCGGAGACTTATTTGGCGGAAAAGGACAGCTTTGGACTTCATGGTGTTTATTTTTGGATTGTTCGTGTTATTTCAAGGATATCATTTCAAGGATATCATTTGCTTTCTGAATTATTTCTGCAGTTGTCGAACAAGAGATAACTATGGAGGTGTCGTAAGCGGAAATTCCAAAATGGGTTCCTTTAGAAATCGTTGCCAGGTCGTTAATGTAAACATTGAAAAGTCCCACTATACTGCCTAGGTGACGTTTGGATGAAGAAAAACTATCCATATGCACTGTTGAGGAACTGGGCCCCGGGCCATGGCAGCGTTCTGAGCGGTGCCATGGCCCGGGGCCCATGGCCCCGGGCGTGGCTGATGGTGAGGAAGAGCTGGTGAGCAAGCAGGTCATTGCTGGCCCCGGTGTGTTGGTAACCGCCCTGTTCTCCCGGTTCGTCGTAGCCGCCAGGATCGTAGGGGAACTCACCCTGCTCGGGCTGTAGCCTCAGACTGACGAACCCAGTCCTGTGCCCGCGGCAGGAACGCACGTAGCCAGTGCCGGGCGGCAGGGATGGTAGCTGCTCACACGTGACCGCTCGTCGTGTGCACACATCGCGATCGCGAACTGCGACCCCATGCCTCAGGAGGGATGATCGTGGCAGCGGATGGTGTGGCTTCCTGGAGCTTCCTAGGGGGCCGCCAAGCGTGGCAGTTGAAGCTCCCCGGTTGCCGTTCACGATCTCGCCGCAACCAGGGTCACCTGACGGTTCGTGCGATCCAACTGGGAAGGCTGGTGCGCCGATCAGAGTCGGGGATACCAGGAAGCGCTGACTCCAGCGGAGATGGCAACGGAGAAGCCAGCGCCGGGAGCAACACGGCCATCGTCGTACTAGTGGGAACGGCGCCCGCTCGCGACACTTAACGACCACGTGTTCTCTCAGCAAGGAACCCCCACGAGCGGCAGCTATGTCCGAAGCGTCGGAGAACATCCCGCTGGACGGGTCCGCATCACCGTGCATCGTGGTCATGGGGTCCTCGGAGAGGTCAGTTCCGTGGCCGTCCTGGACGATGACGCAGTCACTGCTAGGCGGACGGCCGGGTGCACCCAGTTGTGCCTCAATAGAATCGGTCGTACTCTCCGCTGGTTTCTCTGGAGGATCAGACTCCCGGCAGCTGTGAGGACGTTCCGACGGTCAGAAACGCACGGCTCACACGCCGCGGGAACGTTCGCCACCTTGTCAGCCTCCGCGGTCATCCCGCTGTCACCGGAGGGCGCCGCGGTCTTGCCGTGCCTGATGACGGTGGAGTAATCGCTGGGCGCTCCGGTGCTCCGAGCAGCAATTGGCGGAGGAACAGCGGAGGGTCTGGCGAAGCACACCAGTGTACGGATCGTGACGACCTTTTCGTCGTACTCGTAGCTATCGAATAAATCGGCCTCAAGGTCGTCCAAATCAATGGTCTCCTCATATATGCGCTTATCGAGGCACTTCAACTCCTCGTACCTGCTGTCGACGGCGTGCAGGTGCGAGCGGATCTGGCCGGTCGATGAGAGGGGATCCTGAAGTAGCAATTGAATGGCAGCTACGCCCCTTGTGACGGCTTCCCTCACAGTGTCACGGTGGCGGCGAAGCTCCTCCATGGCAGACGGCGCGAACGCAGGCGACTGCGTGTCTTAGGCACGAGCACGAGTGGCAGACAGGGTTCGATGACGAGGCTCGCAGAATTGCGTAGCTTCCAGGGGACCCCAGGCCTAGCGTCCTCGAAGACTGCTCCGCATCAGGTCAGGTCTGCTCATGGGTTGTCTCCGGGTTCAGTGTGGGTGGTGTGGAGCGTCGAGCAGCCGGCCATGGCGGGCGCCTCCCAAGGGCAAGGCCTCCGAGATGAGGGGATCACGAAGTATCCCAACCAGGAGTTTCCCAGGCCTCGCGAGCCTCGGAGACGCGCTGCGCCGTCAGGCAGTCCACTGGGTCGTTCCTCCCGGGTTTCGGCACCAAATGTTGAGGAACTGGGCCCCGGGCCATGGCACCGCTCAGAACGCTTTTATTCCACCTGTCTTCCCCTCGCTAATGATGGTGATAGTTCTATGCTCTTCCTCGTCCTCTTTCCTTAACATGCACTATTTGTTGACGATCTTTAAGGTATGAACTTGAAGTTTGGAGTGTCGTGTCTCTCACTACGTACCTGTTTAATTTATCTAAGAAAATACCGTGGTTTAACCAAGCAAAGGCCTTACTGAAGTCCACAAAGACCCCTAATGTAAACGTTTGTGTTGCATGTTCTGTAATGAAATTTTATTTTCGTATAATAAAGCTGATTCTGTAGAGAAACCTTTAAGGAAGCCGAATTGAGATTGTGAAATTAACTGATTCGCATTAAAGAAGCTTTGCAAACGTGAGAGTAGGATTTTTTCTAACACTTTAGAAACAACTGGCAGAATAGACTATGAACTACCTCGGACTACGTAATGCTGGCAACCCTTAGTTGCCAGAGTTAGGTAGTGCTAGTTGAGAATGCAGGACTCTTGGACGTACTGATAAAACACAAACAGTACTTTATTAAGAACTATCCGGGAAGTCTCCGGCGTCGTCCATTCCTGGACGCGCACTGCCGCTCTAGGCCCTCGCAATCTAGGTCACGTTAGTCCCTATTGAAGTGGGCCCCACAAGGTGGCGGTACTTGTCCGTTTACGGCTTGACAGAGCGCCCTACTGAACTTCGGGCTTGACGGAGCGCGGTACATGACACCTCTTCCCCCTTAGAGAGGGTTGCGGCGAGGCTTCCGTATTGCTCGCTGAGACTTCCGGGCCTTCACCGTGTCAGACTCTCGTCCGTTCCTGGAGCAGTCGCGACAAGTTCAGCTGGATGTTGTTCCACGACTGTTTTTGATCGGTTACCCCGGTGTTCCTGCGTGTACACTTCGTTAGTTATATCCAGGTCCCACGCCAACATTATTGATGGGCCATTTGTGAATCTCTTGGTATCCCATTTTCCTATTTCATTCTGGTGCCCTCGAACGATTTCTCTTCCCCAACTCGGACGTTCCAAAATCGGGGCCGACCTGTTTCTGGAGGACTCCTGAAATCCAGTTGGGCTCCTTCAGAAACGGCCGTACCATGACTTGTTCCCCTGCCACTAACTGTTCGTTCTTGAGCACCTTCTCTTATTCCTCAATTAGTTATGGTGCAGGCCTAATCTGGTCTATGTGGTTTAAAAGCTACCGTCGAAGCATTGACAAGGCTGGGGTGATTCCTGTGGTATGGTGGATGGTGCTGTGCTACCGAAACAAGAATCGCACGAGCCGGAAACTCATTGAAGTAGAGTTGTCCGGTGCCCGTGCTGTTTTCAACTCGCCAACAGCGCTTTGCCTGCCCGTTGGTAGCAGGGTGGTACAGCGCCGAGGGTATGTGACCTCTGCATTCCAACAGACACGAACGCTGCGCCATTTTCGGACACAATTTTTCGTGGTACAGCAAAAGTATCGAACAGGCTGCGCAGTACTGCAATCATTGCTACCGACGTAGGCTGGTTTACTTCTCGCACTTCCAGCCACTTGGCAAAAGCATCTGCTACAACCAGAAACGTATGTCCGACCACAGGTCCAGCAAAATCCACGCGTACTGTGTGCCACGGCGTTGACGCCGGTGTCCATGACGGCATTGGGGCCCTTGCTGGGTGGCGCTGCGTGCCCTGGCATGGCTCACACGAGCCAACTGCTGCCTCTATGTCAACATCTAAGCCAGAGCACAAAAAGTAGCTGCGCGCGCAGCCTTTTATAGCCACTACTCGACAATGTAATGCATGCAACAGTGACATTGCTTGTTTTAGCGGTACCACGGGAATGACTACCCCGGACCCCCAAGTGATACAACCACGGTGGATTGCCAGCTTAGAGCCTCGTCTATGGTACTGTGTGAATTCGTATTCCTTGAGCTGCTGTATTTTACATACTTGTACGGCTGTGAACAGCTTTGAGCGAGTCTCATCTTCATGTGTTAAGGCTGCTTTGATACCTGCTGTCAGTGGCGGCCGTAATAGAGTCTCAAATATGAGTACGTCACATGGAACATGAAGCTGTTCAATGCACTGCAGTAGCGACAACCTGCTCAGCGCATCCGCATTTTGGTTCAACTTACCTGCCCCGCATTTCAGGTCTTAGTCGTAGGCTAACTGTTTGAAGCACCATCGTGTCATGCGGGGCGAGAGCATCTGTGGCAGTGCGGTTTTTGGACCCAGGATTCCAAGCAGAGGCTGATTGTCAGTTATTAACGTGACTTTGCGTCCTAGGATGTACCTGTGGTAATGGTATACCACAAACACTACCGCAAGACCTTCCCGGTCTAGCTGCGCGTAGTGACGCTTGCCTACCCCCAATTTGCGGGGCGCAAAAGCTATCGGGGCCTCTCTTCCCAGACTGTGTTGGTGTGCCAGTAATGCCCCAACGCCGTAAGCTAATGCATCTCATGAGATTATGACAGGCTTGGCCTCGTAATACGTGCTAAGACGGGTCTTCTCACAATGATCCCTTTAAGCTCATCAAAAGAGTTCTGATGCTTCTGATGCCCTTTCCACGGAAGATCTCTTTGCAGGAGCTCGTACAGCACCGAAGCGATCATTGCTCGGCCTTCTAGGAAATGGTCATAGAAGGCCAACATTCATTGGAATTGCTTCAAGGTCTCCTTGCTTGTCGGGGAAGGTGCTCCGGCGATAGCTCTGACCTTGTCATCCATTACCGGAACCTCTATGGCATCGATTCTGTGGCCTAGAAAATGTACTTCTGGTACTGCAAAACGACACTTGACCTTGTTTTGTCGAAGATATACCTTGGCCAGTCTCTGTAGAACTGCTTCTTGTCGGTCGTTGTCCTCTGCCTTGGTGGTGCCACTGCCAATACTGTCGTCGAGGTAAACACAAATACCAACAATTCCACACAGTGTCGTCTCCATGAACCATTTAAAATGGCGGGGGCTGCAGATACCCCGAATCATAGCTGCTTAACTTTGTACAACCCCTTTCTCTTGTTGATGGTGAGGATCTCTGCCCTCTGTGGAGTCACCCGCAGCTGTTGAAAAGCTTGAGCTAATTCTAGTGTGCTGAAGATCGTTCCACCTCGCACGCTACTAAACACTTCGGTTGTAGGAAGGGGTTATGCAGTTTTCTTTGTCACCTCGTTACGGAGCAGAGATAGTTGCCGAAAAGGCGCATATCGTCGTTTTTCTTGCGTACCCACACAAGAGGTGTAGCCCATTCGGCATGCTGCGTTGGCTCTAGCACCCATTGACCTCGCTATTGCAGGCGGTTAATCGCAGCTTCATACGCCCGAGCGAATTGCAGAGAGCACCGGACGCGCTCTCATGAACTTTGGTTTCGCTTCCTCTGTCAACTCCAGATGTACTCGTACACCAGCCTTGCCTGGTATGTCTTCCGCAAATACTCCCTGATACTCCAGTAAAAGCTCGGCAATGCGTGGGTTATCATTTGGCTCATGAGTGCCACCGACGTTAAAGCCTAGCTTGGCCAGCCCGTTGCACCCCAACAAACTGCAGCCCGAGCCGTTTACCACTATGAGTGGCAGTTGGCACATTTTGTCACTGTGCTTGACATCTACCGTTGCTGTTCCAAGAACCTCGATTGCTTGTCCAGACCAAGCACATAGGTAAATGTCGTTAGGGTGCAGCTTTGGCGCGTTAGTAGTCCACAAGGTACAAAATGTCTCGTGACTGACCATTGTGTAGGAGGAGGGGGGGAGAGTCTACCAGGAACGTTACCGGCTTACCCTGCACCTGGACTGTCAGAGCTATCTTTGGCGGGGAGCCTTCACTTGGAATCGCGTGAACGTCGCAGAGCTCTGACGCCAGCGGATCCGCCTGTTGAGAAAACTGATGCTCAGGAGCCGCACCAAAGTAGTTGTTGCCCTGACACCACTTGACTCCTTTCTTTTTCGCCAGGCAGGACCGCTGTATATGCCCCCGCTTGCGCAAAAGTTCCAGGTTGCCGTAGCGACATTGCAAGTTTTCGGGCAGTGCTTGTCTTCACACCGTCAGCAGCGTTGTCCTTCCTTGACATGGCCTTCCTTGTGCAGCGTTCCGGACGCTATACTGCTGCTTGCCTGGTTTACTTTTGTCTGTTCTGACTTGATGTTCTGTTGCTGACGAACTGCACCGTCTGCGCGGACCGCCAGGTCATAGGCTCGGGAGACGATCAAGTCTTTTTCGGCGAAGAGCCACTGTTGGAGCTGTTCGTCTGAGAGGCCGCAAAGGAATCTATCACGTAACATGACTTCCAGCGAGAGCAGCGTCTGGTACGTAACCGGAGCCCCCCGCGAAAAGGCGCTGACGCCTGTGTAATCGCGGCGGCTCCCTCCGGCTCCAATGCAGCCGGCGTCAAGGTCACCAAAGGGAAAGTTCCGAAGTTGCAGCTAGTGGACAGCTTGCGTAAAGGTGCCGCATAGTCACTCAATAATTCTCCGAGCAGTTGATCTCGCCGCTGGAGCATCGCCCGGGAGTATCCTTCCAACGGCCACGGATCGAAGTGCGCCTGGCCTAGTCGAATTGGTCCGGTGTGGGATGTTGCAGTAGCGCACACAGTCACGTACGTTCGAGCACCGCAGAGCGTGAGAAGGTGTGCGCGTTTCTTCACTGCGTCCCTGACGTCGTTAGCTTCAAATTAAAACTGTGGATGCCCGCACCATGAAGTCCATGAGGCAACGTTGCCGCCCAATTCTTCAATGCTTCCGGCGTAGTCTGTCGTACGCGCTGCCATTCTCACTTATTGAGTACTTCCTGCCGCTGTGGGTGGGCGGCCTCGTCGCCAACGTTAGTTGCCGGAGTTAGGTAGTCCGAGTTGAGAATGCAGGACTCGTGGACACAGAGATAGAACACAGAGGAGGGTACTATATTAAGAACTAGCTCGGAGGTGTCCGGCGTCATTTACGCCTGTGCACGCACTGCCGCTCTACGCACGCGCAATCTAAGTCACGTTAGTCACTATTGTAGTGGGCCCCATCAGGTGGCGGTACTTGACCGCTTACTGTTCGACGGAGTGAAGTATTTGACTTTGGGCTTGACTGGGAGCGGTACATGACAGTAACCACTCGAGTTTTTTTCTAATATACGAGTGTTACAGATATATTTTTATGTGAAACACAATTTCTAGCAAGGATGATTCTGGAGATTCACAAGATGATCATGAAAGTAATAACCCTCCGGTGGAAAAATTTGCCAATGAAGATTTTTATTGAGCTAGTTTGCCAGAGGGCAACAACTGAATGACAAGATTAAAAAACGAAAAACAATTTACCACAGTTTGGTCATATGGTGTTTAACAAAACTTCAACAATATTTTGAATATTGTCGCGAAGACAAGGGCGATGCAGTTGTCTTGAATGAGAAACACGTTTATTGGAGCGAACTTGTGCTCCCCTAACAACTCAAAAGAATACAGAGGCGGCGCAGCAGCGGTCAACAAAGTGACTTGCACAGGCGAGTGTCGTCGAACCGAATGCTCCGGCGTCCGCACTGCAGGCTTTTTATCTCGGCGCGCGTGGTATTCGAAACGTCGATTCACATCGAGAGCATAGTGGATCCAAGAAGCATATTCTGGGCTGTTCACGTTAGATCGGAATGCTCTCCCTATCACGACAGATAACACATGCGGCTCAGAAAGGAAGAATGGAACACGCGCTTCCCTTGGCGCAGAGATAACACATAACGGCGCAGCCGGGCGGTAAAAGCAAAACACAAATAAACATACCCAATGCATGGTTCGTGGCATTACCGCCCCTCAAACAGTGCATCGACCCGATGGTAACATAAGCGACAGTCCGAAAATAAATATAAAATTTGTTATCCTCCGTAGAAAGGTTTTAAGCGAACCACGTGGACGACTTCGGGCCGCGTGCGTCGTCGTGATGTTCCGGAATCACCATCGGGGGATCACCTCGTAGGTAAGTTGGCCGACACGTCGTAGAATCTGGTAGGGTCCGAAATACCGTCGCAGGAGCTTCTCACTGAGTCCGCGTCGTCGGATGGGAGTGCAAACCCACACACGATCCTCTGGTTGGTACTCGGCGTCTCTGCGTCGGAGGTTATAGCGGCCCGCCTCCACCAGCTGCTGGTCCGTTATACGAACTCGTGCGAGCTGACGGGCCTCCTCCGCACGTTGAAGATATCTGTGGACGTCGGCGTTGAGGTCGTCGTCTTCTACGTGCGGAAGCATGGCGTCGAGCATCGTAGTCGCCCTTCTACCGTAGACAAGCTCGAACGGCGTCAGCTGCGTCGTCTCCTGGATAGCCGTGTTGTACGCAAACGTGACATACGGGAGCACTTCGTCCCAAGCCTTAAGTTCAACGTCAACGTACATTGACAGCATATCTGCGATTGTCTTGTTCAGACGTTCTGTTAGTCCGTTCGTTTGGGGGTGGTACGCCGTCGTTCTTCGGTGATCCGTGTTGCTGTAGCGTAATACTCCTTTCATCAGCTCCGCAGTAAATGCCGTTCCGCGGTCGGTGATTAGGACTTCCGGGGCTCCATGTCGCAGCACAACTTGGCTTATAAAGAACTTTGCCACTTCTTGTGCAGTCCCCCTCGGAAGAACGGCGGTCTCTGCGTAGCGCATCATGTAGTCTGTCGCTACGACAATCCACTTGTTCTGTGATCGTGACGTAGGAAACGGGCCTAAAAGGTCCATTTTAACCTGTTGAAATGGTCTCGATGGGACGGCGATCGGTTGAAGAAGTCCGGCGGGTCTTGTCGGCGGCGTTTTTCGTCGCTGGCAGTCACGGAAGCTCCGGACGTAGTGGGTGACGTCAGAGGTAAGGCCGGGCCAGTAGTACCTCGCCTTGATTTTTCCAATAGTGCGGGCTGTGCCGAGATGACCGGAAGACGGGTCGTCGTGGCACGCTTCCAAAATTTCGTCACGAGGGTCCGCGGGGATGACGAGAAGGTAATTCGCTCTTGTTCCGGGGCTGAAATTCTTCTTCACGAGGACAAAGTTTCTCAGGCTGAATGCTGGTAAGCTTCGTTTGAAGGTCCTAGGAACGGCAACGTTGCATCCCTCGAGGTACTCGATTTGGCGCGTAAGTCGGGGTCGGCACGCTGCTGGGCGGCTAGGTCGCTCTCCGTCACGATCCCGAAGAAAGCGCTGTCTTCATCAGCGTCTTGTGGTGGTGGGTCGACGGGGGCGCGGGACAGGCAGTCGGCGTCGGAGTGTTTCCTGCCGGATTTATAAACGACTGTAACGTCAAACTCCTGCAGAGGGGTCTTTCAAATTGGCGAGCCAACACAGCGCATGGTGGTCTGTTACAACCTTGAATGGCCTTCCATACACGTGTGGGCGAAATTTTGAAATCGCCCATATAATAGCCAGGCACTCTTTCTCAGAGGCAGAATAGTTTTTCTCCTCCTTCGATAGACCGCGGCTGGCATAGGCGATAACCCTTTCGCAGCCGCTTTGCTTTTGGACAAGGACGGCACCCAAGCCTATATCGCTGGCGTCCGTGTGCATTTCCGTTTCGGCATTTTCGTCGAAATGAGCGAGCACGGGCGGGCTTTGCAGGCGTTTTTGCAGCTCGCAGAATGGTTTTATTTGGTCGTTTTCCCAGCTGAAAGGGGTGCTATCTTTCGTCAAGCGCGTGAGTGGCTCTGCAATGCGTGCTAAGTTTGCGACGAAGCGCCGGTAGTATGCGCACAGCCCGAGAAATCTTCGCACGCCCTTCTTGTCTTTCGGCCTTGAGGAGTTCGCAATGGCTGAAGTTTTTGCCGGGTCAGGTAGGACTCCCGCGGCGTTGACGACGTGGCCCAAGAACTTGAGTTCCCCGTATGCGAAACGGCACTTTTCAGGCTTCAGCGTCAACCCCGACGTACGAATGGCCTCGAGTACATACTCCAACCATGCAAGGTGTTCGTCGAAAGTCCGGGCGAATACCACTACGTCGTCGAGGTATACGAGGCAGGTGTGCCACTTAAGGCCAGCTAGCACAGTGTCCATGACTCTTTGAAACGTCGCTGGTGCTGTGCACAGCCCTAACGGCATCACCTTGAACTCGTATTGTTATAAATTATAAATGCAGTCTTCTCTCGGTCTCTCTCGTCCACTTCAATTTGCCAGTAGCCGGTCTTCAGGTCCATCGATGAGAAGTACTTCGCGTAGCAGAGGTGGTCGAGGGCGTCGTCGATTTGGGGGAGGGGGTACACGTCCTTTTTTGTGATTTTGTTCAGTGGCCGGTAGTCAACAGAAAACTTTAATGTGCCGTCTTCTTTCGTTACGAGTACGACGGGCGCAGTCCAGGGGCTTTTCAATGGCTGTGTAATGTCGTCGCTGAGCATGTCGTCCACTTGAGTCCGGGTGGCTACCCGTTTGTGTGAAGAGACGCGGTACGGTGACTGTAGGGTAGGTCGGGCTCCATCTTCGGTTATTATTTGGTGCTTCGCTGGAGGGGTCTGACGTAGTTTTGCGCTCTACGAAAAACATTCGCTATAGCGACGCAGAAAAGGCAATAACTTGTTCCGTTGTTCTTGCGGTAGCGCCGGATTCACGTCGAAGGGCTACGGGAGCTTGAAGGTTTCTAAGGGTGTGCGTTCAAAGTCGGCGACCGTGATCACGTCACTTGCTTCTTGCGCTTCTTCGAGGAATGCAATTCCCGCGCCCTTGTTTAAATGCTGGTACTCCTCGGTGAAATTAGTAACCAAAATGTGGGATTGGTGTTCCTTGAAGCGCGCAATGCCTCTTGCGACCGACATACCACGGTCGAGAAGCACCCTTTGATCAGTGTCTACGATAGCGTCGACGTCAGGAGCAGCATCTTCACAGTAGACTGCGACCATCAAGCTTGCGCGGGGTGGCAAGGTGACATGATCATCGGCAATCCGTACAGCGGCACGTCGTTCGGGGTTTGGTTCCGGTGTCATGGAGTGATTGGGGGAAAACGTTATTGACTTGGTCTGCAGATCGATTATTGCACCGTTGTCCATCAAAAAGTCCATTCCAACAATTACGTCGCAGGAGCAGTTAGGCAGAATGACGAACGCCGCAGGGTACGTAAGTGCCGTCTATGGTGACACGCGATGTACACGTTCCACTAGGCGTCACGAGGTGGCCTCCTGCTGTGCGTATGTGCGGACTGTCCCATCTGGTCATAACTTTCTTCAGTTTAGACGCAAATGGTCCGCTCATTACCGAATAGTCAGCTCCCGTGTCTACGAGGGCGACTACGTCAAAGCCGTCGATGGACACCTTGACGTCAGATGCAGTCTTCCTCGAGTTCCGGGTTCGTCGGGGCGTCGTATCTCTGCTTGTACGTGTTGACGGTCGGGCACTGTGCATTGTCGTTGTCGTCGTCTTCTCAACGGACGTCTCGGTCAGGTCGGGTACGCGTCGCGCCGTGTAGCTGTCGTCGTGTTCAGGAGTCTCGTTAGGGCTAGTCGGGTCGTCGGGTTGAGCGCATGTCGTGAATGATGGGCTTCAGCGAGTCGCTGCGTCGTTGGAGCGTTTTCATTTTTCCGCCGTTGTGCAACTTTACCTCCCGAAGTTGCTGCTTTTAGTTTCCCCCGCGTGGGCGGGGGGACCTCCCACGTGAGAAGTCAGCAGTGCTGCAGCGGTTCGGTGACTGATACGGGTAGGGGCGACGGGGAACGGTTGAAGCGGGCTGGTCATCGGTTGGTATTGAAGAGGTATTCTTCGATCTCAGCAGGGCGCTGGCCGTATCGGGGGCGTGGGGCTTCGACGGAGAACCCTCGCAAACCGAGGCTCTTGTAGGGACAGCGACGGTAGATGTGGTCGGCCTCTCCGCAGTGGTAGCACAGCGGGCGATTATCGGGCGTTCGCCACACGTCGGTCTTCCTTGGCGTCTGGTATTGGTCTACAGGGCGTCGGGCGGGCGGCATTGGACGGCGGTATGGCTCGGCCTCTTGACGACGGGTTGGAGCAGGGCGGGGTTGACGAACAGCCGAGGAGTACGTCATGGCTGGTGGTTCGCGGGGTGCTTCCGACGGCGTAGAAGTTCCACGTGCGTTTTGGACTTGTCGGATTACGTCGGTCAGGGAAGCCACTTGAGGTTGCGGCGTCGTTGGAAAAAGCTTCCGAAGCTTCTCCCTGTCGACTGCTCGGATGGTCTCTCGCAACGTATCGGAGCTTCCATTTGCGGCACCGATGGTCTCCGAGAAGAGCGCGTTGACAGGGCGGTCGTACTGCCTCGTTCGAATTTCTAGCGTCTTCTCCATCGTGGCCTCCTCAGACGCGAATTCCGCCACTGTCGTCGGAGGGTTACGGACTAGACAAGCAAAAAGCTCTTGCTTCACTCCTCGCATTAGAAGCCTGAGCTTCTTTTCCTCGGTCATTTCAGGGTCCGCACGACGAAAATGCCGCTTCATGTCCTCAACGAAAATCACGACTCCTTCGTAGGGGTGCTGCGTTCGAGTTTCAAGCAAAAGCGCAGCTCGCTCTTTTCGCACCACAGTAGTGAAAGTCTTAAGGAACTCCCTTTTGAATTGAGTCCAGTCGGTCAAAGAGCTCTCATGGTTCTCGAACCAAGTTCGAGCAGCATCTTCTAAGTAAAAGAAGACATGCCGGAAAGTTTCTTCGTCGTCCCACCTGTTGAAGATGCGGACGCGCTCCAGCTTCTCCAACCATTTTTCGAGGTCTTCAGACGGGGCTCCCCGGAACGATGGCGGTTCTCGGGGGTGCTGCAGGATGATTCGCCATGTTGTTTCTTGCAGCATGGTGTTGGTTGCAGCGTTCCTTCTCTTGGGCCCTTCTGGCAGAAGACCGAACTCGGGTAGCAATCCTTGCAGTCGGGGGCTTTCTCTGGTTGGACTCGCTTGGCGGCTTCGAGATGTCGTAGAGAGCATAAAGGCTTAGTACCCCGCACCTCCACCAGATGTCGCGAAGACAAGGACGATGCAGTTGTCTTGAATGAGAAACACGTTTATTGGAGCGAACTTGTGCTCCCCTAACAACTCAAAAGAATACAGAGGCGGCAAAGCAGCGGTCAACAAAGTGATTTGCACAGGCGAGCGTCGTCGAATCGAATGCTCCGGCGTCAGCACTGCAGGCTTTTTATCTTTCGGCGCGCGTGGTTCTGGAAACGTCGATTCACATCGAGAACATAGTGGATCCAAGAAGATTATTCTTGGCTGTTCACGTTAGATTGGAATGCTCTACCTATCACGACAGATAACACATGCGGCTCAGAAAGAAAGAATGGAACACGCGCTTCCCTTGGCGCAGAGATAAAACAGACCGGCGCAGCCGGGCGGTAAAAGCAAAACACAAATAAACAAACCCAATGTATGGTTCGCGGTAATATCTGACACTGCATTTTCACACTCGTCCGAATACACATACATCGGAGTCTTTGCCCCTCATACCACAATAAAACCGTCGTGTGGATAACGTTACCACTCAAGCTGCCAGGGAATTGCGATTGTTTCCCCGAATAGTAAAATTTTCCCTCAAGTTTTTGAGGAGCCTTAGTGCAAATCAAACGTGAGGTCGATTATGAAATATGCTTATATGGTTTGTGACCCATGAACCGCTACAGGCAGTTCTACATTAGAACGAGTTTGAACCCACCCCCGCGGTTTTGTGTCCGGAAATTATTCCATGAATTTCACGGCGTTAAGAATGAAAAATTCATTGGAGACGGAACACCTACAAAGCGTTGAGGAAACTTCGCTTGAAGTTTTGCATTCATTTACCACTCTGCTACATAACTTTTCTTGGTCGTTGGTATAAGACGTGTGTTGGCACTTATTTAACGAACCACAGCTTGGAATATAGTTACCATTTTTTCGGGGCTTATATTACCATAACAGGGACAAGGTAATGTCAGGTATAGGGTAATCACATTCCCGAAGGATATTTTCTACGACATATATGAGAATGACAGCCGCAATTTTTGACCGCGCTACCAAACGAAACCAATATCTCCTTGGGTGAGTATCAGGTCTAAATAAGGTGACCATAAAATTTACTTATGCGTGGCGTATGCGGAGGCCGTCACCGATGCCTGTAGAGCAGCCTAGAAACGTGCAGAATCTCGTCCCGTGAAAACTCTTTTTGGCATTCGAACACTACACCAAGCCGAAGCTGTTTTTGTAAGTGTCCTAAACGTACTATGTCCCTGCAGATATCGCCTCAGAAAGTTGTTTAGGTTGCGGAGTGGCCAAAAGAAGCGATAGAGAACCACAGCACTGCATGAGCCTCTATCAGTCAAGCACTACTCCTTCCGTAAGTGCCGTGGAGAAGCGGTGGCAGGAGGCGCAGCGACTGCGGAGCTCGAGGCCTTAGCGCTGCCTCTTGGGGCGCCAATGATATTCCCTTCGCGGCCCGTTTCGAAAGCATCCGCCGGAGAGTCCGGTTCGAACAGTTTCTGTAACCGACAGTAAATAAGGCAGAGCATATAAATGAATGACCATTTGTGAGCACGGTTTAATAAATAAATTTTGCTGTCAACTGAGACTGATAATTGATCAAGATTGCGCTGAAGTCTGGACGGCTGGTGGTTGCGTGCGGCCTCACTTTGATGTGGGTTGAGTGGACCGAAAATGGTGAGTTTGTGCTACTGCAAAGCGCAACTGAGTCACCTGCTGGCGCTGCATGCACTAGTCCTCTACCGGCATCAGTACTGTTCACGTACTGAGGCTGAAGTCTAGTACCCGTAGCATGGACGAACTTCCGGCAGCTTTAGTCGCGCTGGCGTTCGACGATCGCATCCCGGCTGTCCTCCGGTGGCCGTACTTCGGCCGCAAACGGTTGCATTTGGAATAGCCGGAGCCCTACGGCTGAAATCTACCGTATTAACGTAAGCCGGTTGACCGGCCGATGGACACTGATCGTTGGATATGCATGGGAGTACGTCCATTTACGGCAAAAAGGCCCACATTTCGAGACGGGCCGAACACGTCCGCCAGAAAAAGGCCGGACAGTAAATCACCGGCCAAAGTACTCCGGCTTGAGTTAGGCCGTACAGTCCTGTGCTGCCTGGGCTACCACTGCGAGAGATGGTGGAGGCTCCGACTTTCCGACTTTAAGCCGCTGGTTAAACATCACAAATATATAGGTGGAGGCACCTACTCTGCGCTGGATCCCGAAAATGTTCAACTACGATCGAAGGTTCCATGGGATACGAGAAAGTTGTGGGAACTGCGGTACCTTGGCACCAACCTGTAACAAAATGTGTGCAAGCAAACCTTGGCACACGTGACCAAGTGCTTATAAAGATATTATACTTTGAAGGGAAATGCCTGAGCTGAAGTGGCCGCAAGTTTTAAGCACCGCGGTGGCTCAGAGGCACGGCACTCGGCTCGTATGTTGGAGGTACAGGGCTGAAATCCACGTAGCACAGTGCACCCACTCGATCATTGTTTGGGTAGAGACGTCCCTGGTAGACCAGTTGAAGGAGACTTGACCCCTGGAAAGCTGCCTTTACCTTTTCGAGGGGCCCCTAATCCTTGTCCATCTGGCATTGCTCCCCCGCATTCCACAACCCCACATCACCGTGGGCAGAAGTACTTTGGCGGGATGTCGTGTTCGGGGGGTTATGAGTTTACCGTCCGCCGTTGCTGTGGTAGTAACCATGTGTATTCCTGTGCATTGGTGGCACCGGCCACGTTTCGGTAAACTAGATACACCGACTCCACATCCGGGTGCTCGGCCGTTGTGCGGACTACAACGTTTACCAAGATCACACTGCTTGTTCGCGAAACACTTGTTACGGAAGCATCACCACCTCATTTAGCACCCTTATCCTCATAATAAGCTCCCACCACCACATCACCAGTGCCACATGGTTTCGAGCGTAGGCGGTTTCATGCGACATTACTACACTTTCGTCTCCCAGGGCAGTCGCCAGTTTGTGCTGCTCCTGTGGCCATGCCTAGCTTACGCACACTTAATACATATATGAAGTCCACAGCTCATCGAGTCCTCGGCTCCTTCTTACACGCTACAGCCAACCTAGCTACTAACAGCTGAATCATAAGCGCTCCGTCCGTGCACAACGATAGGAAAGGAAGTTTACATGTTTGGGCTCGGGAACAAAGAGAGCCGTGAGGGCCCACACCCTGCAACCGACGTCCAAGTTCCGGTGCGGTCTATGACACCACCAGTTCAGCGTTGTTCTGCCATACGGCGCAGACACCGCCAATGACTTCTCAATCATCCTTCAAGACAACGAGTTTTGTGACTGGCGCAAAAGCAACGCACACCCATGACCGGTCAGTGCAATCTAGCACAATAAATTTTCATGAACGCTATCGACAATTCCTGCTCCGAGCTTACACTCGTGGACATTACGGCACTTGGGTGTTACACTGTAGCAGTGGTAACAACAAGAGTCACACCACTGTTGCTCATCAAACCTGCTAAACGATGCGGCATACGAAATCACTGTCGGAAATTCCTTGTTAAAGAAATAAGCTTCCTCTTCTCGTCACCTGGACGACAGTGTGCACTTGTCCCACGAGGCGGCTCGTGGAGGGTAAGATACACAGGCATCGCCACGTTGTCTAAACAATAGCTGCAGCTCCGGCCTCTTGCCTTCCAGCAGTGGAGGTAATTTCTGGCCAGTCAACACCCGGATATCACGCTCAAATTTGTGACCCGAGCGCGGATGGTCAGCTGAAGTCAAGGAATCCCGCACGGGGGATGCCTTCCACCGGGCGTAGGTCATACATCACCCTCCGCTGTATAATCAAAAGAGTTCATTCTCGCTCTCTTCACTTCGCGCCTTCTAAACTGCAGACAAATCGGTCCTATCTCCAAATTACATCTAAGATCACCTCAGGCTCAGACAATCATATGGCTCTCCTTTTGAACTGTGACATAACAAGTACGTGGAACGTGGACACAAGTATGTGTCGCAAATTTCTCATCTCAACAAGCACGTGGTTGTGGTGAGCCCAATCGTGGAAGCATCACCATCTGCATTCAGTGCCCCTACCACCATCATGAGCGCACACCGGCCTTATCATCAGAGACATCAGAGATGCATGTTTTCGAGCGTGGGCACTTTTCTGCGACATTAAAACACGACCATGTGACCCCCGTGTGGCAAATTTGACCGTGGAAACGCGTGCCACATAGTATTCACCGGTCTTCTCCACTATTTAATTGAGGCTGGGGTTCCGCACACTCAATAAATGTATAAGGTCCGCAGGTCACTGAGTCGTCGGCTCCTATCTACCCGCCACTCTTAACTTGGCTACTGCCAGCTGATTCATAATCGCTCACAGCGTGCGTAACTATAAAAAAGGCGCAGTTTACCTGCTTGGGCTGAAAGTTGATGCGACGCGATTGACCTTGAGAGCTGTAGCAGAGTACAGCTTTTGTTCTATATTTGATAGGTTACTCATTAACTTTGCAATGAAAGCACAACGTTTGAGGAAACAATACTTAACTGGCAGTATATGCTCTGGACCACCACGCACGCCTGCCGCGGCAGACACCCACAACTCTGGGTCTGTTTAGGCACGCCGACCGCCTTTAGTTCATGTGAAGGCAGCTTCGCAAACGCGTGACATAACGTTATTGGCGCATATATCTAGTGCATGCGGTGACGAAATTATGCAGAAATGTATTATAGGGAGAAGCCTCCAAATAAATCGAAACGCTAATAGAATGTTGTCGCCGTGATTCTGAGCCGTAGGTGAACGCAAGTAGGAAGAATGTGTTCACGGCTTTCTATTCTCCCGCGGAATGATCTGCTGCATGGTTTTTGGAGATATGAAGCCGTGGTTACTGCGTCTTAAAACGCCCACAGTAAGCGAGTGGATTACATGCTGCTGTGATTTACGAGCAGCTTGTTGCGCGCTGGTTCGCAGGCTGGTATCAGGCGGTAAATACACATAGTTGCGCCATAACTATGTTCCCTACGAGGGCACCCTCAACACAGCTATAACAGCCTAGTTTTTCACCGAGCGCTTCTCCTCTGATTCGTCTGATATTTCATATACGTATATCGCCTTATTAAACCTATACAGAGTGCCCCAGAAATCATGCATCACGATTAAAAAAAGAGTAACGGCGTAGCTAAAAAAAACCTAGTGGATAATGTTTGCACTACTGTGGAGAAGATGCAGCATTTTTTCGTTAATGACACTTAACTAATGAATTCTAGGTTATTGGTTACTCTGGAAGTACTGTACTAATTACTAAAGTGTAAATAAGGCAAGTGTAGGTACCCACGAGGGGCATCTAACTACGGTATTTTCAGCGATGAACTAAGTGCGCACACATTTATCTGAGCGATAATAAAAACCCGCGAAATATGAAAAATGCTTGAAGAAAGGCTTGAGTATGGGTTGTTGGTATTACGGAGCGTTTATCTTAAGGGCAGAAAAATACAAGGAGCTAGAAGACAAGAACAAGCGCTACTTCCAACTGAATTTTATGGAACCAGGTTGAAATATATAGCAGCAAAGAGTCAAGAGATACAGAGAAGGTTACGATTATAAAGTAATAAAATAACGAAATTGCTTGCCCCTGTCCCACACGTGTCAGTCATTACCACGACCAATTCTTTTTTAAGAACGCTGCCTCCTTATCGGCCAATGTTACGCTTAAGAAGAACCTTATGGAATAGTAACTAGCCCTAATAAAAGCCCTTCAAGAACTCCATGTGGGGAAATGTGGGGAAACGAAATTCAAGGTCTCGATGTGGGGAATCCATCGGGACAAAAATGACTTATGGATATGTCATGATATAGTCATGGTAAGTCATACATTCGGTTAAAATTCAAGTTCATGGCGATAGTGCGTGTGGCGTATCAAGTTAAAGGTCTCGATTGATTGAAGGGTTTAACGCGCCGACGCAACGCAGGCGATGAGGCGCGCCGTAGTTGAGGGCTCTGGATTAATTTGACCACCTGGGGATCTTTAACGTGCGCCGAAATCTGGTACAAACGGGCGTTTTTGCTTATCGCCTCCATCAGAAAAGCGGCCGCCGCGGCCGGGAATCGAACCCGCGACCTCGTGCTCAGCAGCGCAACACCTTAGCAGCTGAGCCAAATTAAAGATCTTGATGACTGTAATCACGTGCTTCCTGATTATTATCATGACCTAGTCAAAATGAGCCATAAATTAGGTTAAAATTCACAATGATGCCACTGGGTGTGTGGGTCATAAAATTGAAGGTTCCGATAAGAGAAATCATGTGGGACAAAAGTGTCGTAGGGCTATATCATGAGTTAGTCATTGATTGGTTTAACATTCAAATTGATTCCGCTAGGATGTGATGGGTATCAAAATAATGGTCTTGATGAGCGGAATCACGTGGGACAAATGCAAAAATGGTTCCTGGTGATAACAATGAGATTGTCATGGCGAGTCTTATATTGGGGTAAAACTCGAAGTGACCCCGCTAGGGCGTGTATGGTATCAAATTTACGCCGTTGACGGGGGAATCACGTGGTACAAAACAAGCTTCGTAGTTCGAATCATGAGATAGTCGTTATGAGTCGTAGATTGGTTAAAAAAAAAGCTGAGGCCGCTGAAGCATGTGGGGCGTCAAATTAAAGGTTCCAGTTAGGGGAATCACGTCGGACACTTAAAAAATGCGTCCTGGTTACAGTCATGAGAGTCATGGTTAGTTTGACTGGTATGAATTTTATATGACCCTGCTAGGGTGTGTGGGGTATCAAATTAAAGGTCTCGTCCAGGGGGATCACGTGGGACAAATATAAAAATGCTTTCTGATTATAATTATGAGGATATAGCAAAAGGTATATAGCAAAACGTACACACTCACACTCACACGCTCACTCACTTACACTCACACTCACACTCTCACTCACACTCACTCTCACACCCACTCTCACTCACACTCACACTACACTCTCACTCCACTCGCACTCACACTCCCCCTCCCACGTACACTGTCACTCACACTCTCACTCACACTCTCACTCTCACTCACTCTCAATCTCAATCTCACTCACACTCACACTCTCACTCACACTCACACACACTCTCACTCTCAATCTCACTCACACTCACACTCACACTCTCACTCACACTCACACTCTCCCTCTCACTCTCACTCACACTCACTCTCACTCTCAATCTCACTCTCACGCACTCTCACTCACACACACACTTTCACTCTCTCACACTCTCAGACTCTCTCACTCTCACTCATTCTCACACTCTCACTTTCACTCACACTCACACACAACTCACACTCACACTCTCACTCTACTCTAACTCTCACTCCCACTCACACTCACTCCCACACCACTCACACTCACTCCCACTCACAATCTCACACTCGCTCGCACACTCTCACACTCCCACTCACACTCTAGCTCAGACTCAACTCACACTCACACGTTCACTCTCACTCTCATTCACACTCTCACTCTCACACTCTCACTCACACTCACACTGTCACTCACACTCACTCTCACTCACACTCTCACTCTCACTCACACTCACACTCACACTTACACTCAGACTCAGACTCAACTCAAACTTAGACTCAACTCACACTCACACTCAGACTCAGACTCAACTCACACTCTCACTCTCAAATCACACTCACACTCTCACTAACACTCCAACTCCCACTCCCACTCTCACTCTCACTCACACTCACACTCTCACTCTCACTCACACTCTCACTATCACTCACTCTCATTCACACTCACACTCTCACACTCTCACTTCTACTCTCACTCACACTCACACTCACACTCTCACTCACACTCACACTCTCCACTCACACTCAGTCTCTCTCTCACTCACACTCTCACTCTCACTTTCATTCCCACTCACACTCTCACTCTCACTCACACTCTCAAACTTGCTCTCACACTCTCACTCAGACTCAAATCACACTCACACTCTCACTCACACTCTCTCACTCTCACTCTCACTCTCACTCAAAATCACACTCAACTCACACTCACACTCAACTCACACTCACACTCACACTCTCACTCACACTCACACTCTCACTCACTCACACTCACACTCTCACTCACACTCACACTCTCACTCTCACTCCCACTCCCACTCACTTCCTCACCCACTCACACTCACTTCCACTCACACTCTCACACTCACTCTCACACTCTCACACTCTCACACTCACACTCACACTCTAGCTCAGACTCAACTCACACTCACACTCACTCTCACTCTCACCCACACTCTCACTCACACTCACACTCTGAACTCAGACTTAGACTCAATGCACACTCCCACTCAGACTCAGACTTAACTCACACTATCACTTTCAACTCACTCACACTCTCACTAACACTCCCACTCCCACTACAACCCCCACTCTCACACTCACTCCCACTCTCACTCTCACTCTGACACTCTCACTCACACTCTCACTCACACTTTCACTCACACTCTCACTTTAACTCACACTCTCACTTTCTCTCACACTCTCACTCTCACTCTCACTCTCACACTCACACTCACACGTACACTCTCACTCAGACTCACACTCAGACTCACACTCAACTCACACTCACACTCACACTCAACTCACACTCACACTCACACTCTCACTCACACTCACACTCACACTGTCACTCTCACACCCACTCTCAATCTCACGCTCACTCCAACTCACACCCTCCCTCTCACTCTCACTCCCACTCACACTCTCACTCACACTGTCACTCACACTCTAACTCTCACTCACACTCTCACTTACACTCTTACTCTCTTTTTCACTCTCACTCTCACTCTCACACTCACACTCACACTCACTCTCACTTTCACTCGCACACTCACTCTCACACTCACTCTCAATCTCTCACTGTCTCAGTCTGTGTGAGGCCATTTGAGTTCTCAATTCATTTTGACTTCTCAGCCCATATAGAGTTCTGAGTTCATTATGAGTTTTGAGTACATTCTGAGTTTTGAGTTTGAGTACATTCTGAGTTTTGAGTACATTTTGAGTTTGATTACATTTTGAGTTTTGAGTACATTTGGAGTTTTGAGTTCACTTTGAGTTTGAGTACATTTTGAGTTTTGAGTCCACTTTGAGTTTGAGTACATTTTGAGTTTGAGTACATTTTGAGTTTTGAATAAATTTTGAGTTTGAATACATTTTGAGTTCTGAGTACATTTTGAGTTTGAGTCCGAGTGAGTTCTGAGTTTAGCGCTAAATGTGAGTTTGAGTTTGATTGAGCGCAGATGTGCTGCACAGCATTGATTCTGAGTTTGAGTGAGTGGTGATTCGAAAAAAAAAATTGTGAGTGAGTTTGAGTAATCCGCGCCAACTTTGTCGAGGTATGCCCAGCACTTCGCCTCCACTTCATCTACTATTTCATTTACGTATACCGCTTATGAAACTGACCACAGCTGGATGTTAGTCTTCCTCCATGACACACGCCTCTCTGCCGCACGTGGCCTTCTCGGCTTCCTCCGCAAGGAAACGAAGCGGGTTCCGCGCACGTGTCCGTTCCCTCCTCGCCAATCTCTCCCCTGCCGCCAATCTCTCCCAGCCATCGGGCCACTGCTCCGTGCCTGGTGGTTTACCAGATGGCGAAACGGGTCCCACCCACGTCTCGGTTACCTTCTCGTCTAATTCTCGTCAGAAGGGTAACAAGCTGGGCTAGTTTGAAAGACACATTTTGGGATGAAACCAGCGCCAACCTAAACAACGCCAGAGGAAGCGGAATACGTTGTATCAACATGCGTTTGATAGAGCATGAATTGTCATTTAATGTCCATCTCATGTTTCTTTACATCGTACTAAGCGCCGCAGATCTAAACATAATTTTCTGCCACTGAACTTCTATTTACGCCCCGTGATCAAGCGTTCTGCGAAAGTTTTGATGCAGTCAACATAGCAGTAAACGTAGACAAGTGTGTCAGCCAAGCAAGAGTTTCTTTATCCAAAAGAGATTGCATAGCTCCGTGGGACTTGACTGTAGCCGGTGTGTATATAGTGGCGTTATCTCCGTTGCTTTTGTAAACTTGTTTTTCGCAATCGCGGTATTTTATTGTTGTGTGTGAAGTGTTTATATTCACCCTTCTTGACATTGAACCAGTTTTTTTAACCAGAGGCTGTCCTTGCATTTCACTTCCTTTGTGTTTGTTTATGTTCACGCTGGTGTCATCGAAAAATAAGCCTTCCTCTCCCCTGCAGCCTATTTCTCCCCGTCATCGGGCCGCAGCTTCTTGTCGGGGGCTAGCAGAAGCGAGTGCGGTTTGACCTCTAGCTCTCATGGGCAAACTGGTCACGCCGCCAAATGCGCCCGAGGTAGCGTAGTGTAGCTTTCGCTACAAATGATCAGTGCCGGCTTGAAAGGGTGCATCGACACGCAGTCTGGTTCATTTTTAATATATATATATATATATATATATATATATATATATATATATATATATATATATATATATGTATTTATAAAACCACTGACTCCCCAACTTCTCTAATGCGGAAAACCAACATTTCGAACCTGGAACATCAGCGAAAATTTGACCGCCTGAAGCTGTTGTTTGATCTTTATACCGGTTTCACAAAGGCAAATGCATCGGTATGCATTCAACCATTCCAATGAAGCCCCACAAGACATCGGCACACGCTTAGTTTGCTTTCCGTAGGGTGCCGCCGAAGACAAGCTCAAGAATTCGTTCTTTTTTCGACGTTCACTATCGGAGAGGATTTGAATGCCGGAAACAGTCTTCACATCTCCGACCTTTAGGTATTTTGAAGGCACCATATTGTCTGTACAGTAGTTCCTTTATTGGTTATGCCTTTATTGTTTGTTGTACATTTCGAGTGTGGAATAGGACGTTAGACCCATTTTGCGTTGTTCTGAAGGTCGTATTACCATTTGTTTAGAGCCTCAATACACCTCTATATGACTAACTCATGTTTATCTATTTTGTGTTCGCCGGTTGTCATTATCATCTATTACGCTCAGCTGTCTTAGCCACTGACTTTTTGTGCCTCTCCGGCTTGGTATTACCAAGATGGCAGTATACTGTAAATAAAGAAAATAGGTGAACACTCCAGAAGACTGCAAAAATATGTCCGGCCTCCTAATACACAGGTTGGGCCTTCGTGGCGTGATTAAAAAAAAAGAGCCGTATGGCTAACATGCCTTGTCTCTAAAACTGTCAGTATATCCTGAATACTAGTGCTGTTGGACAGATAAATATGAACTCAACGGTGAAAACCCGAAAGTATTGTTTTAAAAAAGACGTTTCGAGTATAGCACAACTAATTCATTTTGTTTACCATCTTGCTGACGCATTTGCTGGGAGACTTTCAGCTGATTGTGTATTTTCGGATTTAGAAAAAGAATTTATTAGTTCTTTCCATTACCTCTCCGTAAAAAAATATAAGAAGGAATATCAGTAACGTACAGATCACGGATTGGATAATGGAATACTTTATGCGCCAACCGCAGTTTATTTTTATTTATGAGATTGCGTTCCGTACGGTGCACCTGACGGGCCTTTATTAGGCTGTCCGCTGCTTTACTTTTTGAATAATGTTTCAGAATCAGAATCAGAAATGATTTTTTATTTTCCTCAGAGGAAAAACGGATCTCAGACAAAAATCTCTTTAAGCAGCTTGAGAAGGCCTAAGGCCCTACACACAAGCTGGCAGCAGCAGAATACAAGATATTAATATAGCAAAGAAGATAGAGAGAAGAAAAAAAAATGTTCCCAAACGGTGTGATCAAGACCAACAAAAAATTAACAAAAATAATTACGTACGCATCAACATAACTATAAAACCACAGTACACTGACACAGTATAAACACATGTATATGAGCAAAAATTTGAACAACCGTGATCACATATACAAAGGCATAAACACATATACAGGTGTATGACATGTGCACAAACGTCCAAGGCACGCATGCGTACCTGGAGGGAAAACGACAATTTATTGCAACTTACTTTCGGAAAAAATAACAACAAAAAATCGTAGTACGCTTTGTAACAAAATAACCGTAAAAAACCCCGGAGGAAGCAGACGTTCACAGAACGGTGTGAACAACGTAAAAAAGGAAAAAAGAAACAAACACACACACGCGCATATATGGAACTCAAAGGATTATACTACAGGTTGATTTGGACAAATAAAAGTAAAACAGTGTAGCACGCCACGTGATAACTCGCTGCTATCTTCTACCCTCCAGAAATTCTGCTTAAAAATCGTGCTATTAAATCAAGTTTATTTCGTTTGGGACCATCAAAAAAAGTTATGTTAGTGTTCAAGGTGTAAGGTATTATATATTGCAACATTTGTTGACCGTAGGTTGGGCGTGTTCCGGGAAGAAGCCACTTTTCTGTGTTTCGAGTGTTCGCGGCTGGTATGCGTTGTTGCAATGCTGAAATTTTCAATAGGAAAGTAGTGCGGAGTGATGTTTTAGAAAGTAACAATGAACCAATGCTGTACTGCAGCATCATGAGAACGGGTAGACAGTTGAAGCGAATGATGAGTGGCTTAGTATAAGCGTGTAGCGGCCACTTTGTCATCAACAGCAAGCGCCCGCCATCATCATCATCGGCCGCTGCCTCCATCGTCCGCAGCGCGTGGCCTCGACACACGGCAATCCACGCGCCACAGAACATCATGGTCTCCGCGCTGCTCGGCCGCACTCCACGGGCGCTCCCTGGATTCTCGGCCCATGTTGTCGTCCCCACGCAACTCTAAATAAATGTAGGCCCTGCCGCACCGTCTCATCGCCCGCCCACATAAGCGCAATACCGTTCACCCGCAACCATGCGAATCGCTTTCTTTTGCAGGCATACAATTGTATTCACGTTATTGTGCGATGCGTTAACCCAAACAAGATGACAATTTGTATAATGAGATAGAAATAGTGAATCGTATATCTGATTTTTATGGTAACTGGAAGAAGTCCACGATAACGAAAATGGCTCCTACAGTTTTGACAAACTTATGACTACGGAATCAGTGTGGTCAGTCCATCGAAGGTTCTGGTCAAATATAACTCCCAGTGTTTTATTATTGCCAATTATTACTCAACTTTATTATTGCCAAGGTTACTTAAAAATTTTTTTTCTACGCGAAGACTAATTTGGCGGAAGAGGACAGCTTTCGACTTCATCGTATTTATTTTTAGATTGTTCGTGTTATTTCAAGGATATCATTTCAACAATATCATTTGGTTTCCGAATTAGTTCTGTAGTTGTAGAAAAAGATAATAACTATGGAGGTGTCGTCAGCGTAAATTGCAGAATGGGTTTCTTTAGAAATCGTTGCCAGGTCGTTAATGTAAACATTGAAAAGAAAAGCCTTAGTATACTGCCTAGGTGACGTTTGGATGAAGAAAAACTATCCATATGCACTATTTCTTGACGATCTTTAAGGTATGAACTGAAAATTTGGAGTGTCGTGTTTCTCACTACGTACCTGTTTAATTTATCTAAGAGAATATTGTGGTTTAACCAATCAAAGGTCTTACAGAAGTCCACAAAGACCCCTAAAGACCTTAATCTAGGTCACGTTAGTCCCTATTGAAGTGGGCCCCACCAGGTGGCGGTACTTGTCCGTTTACGGCTTGACAGAGCGCCGTAATCAACTTCGGCTTGACGGAGCGCGGTACATGACACCTCTTCCCCCTTGAAGAGGGTTGCGGCGAGGCGTCCGTATTGCTCGCTGAGACTTCCGGGCCTTCACCGTGTCAGACTCTCGTCCCTTCCTGGAGCAGTCGCGACAAGTTCAGCTGGATGTTTTTCAACGACTGTTTTTCGTTAGCTATATCCAGGTCCCACGCCAACGTTATTGATGGGGTATTTGTGAATCTCTTGGTATCCCGTTTTCCTATTTTATTCCGGTGCCCTCGAACGATTCCTCTTCCCCAACTCGGACGTTCCAAAATCGGGGCCAACCTGTTTCTGGAGGACTCCTGAAATCCACTTGGGCTCCTTCATAAACGGCCGTACATTGACTTGTTCCCCTGCCACTAACTGTTCGTTCTTGGGCAGCTTCTCTTGTTTCTCAATTGGTTCTGGCGCAGGCCTAATCTGGTCTGCGTGGTTTGAAAGCTACCGTCCAAGCTTTGACAAGGCTGGGGTGATTCCTGTGGTATGGTGGATGGTGCTGTGCTACCGAAACAAGCATCCCACGAGCCGGCAACTCATCGAACCAGACTTGTCCGCTGCCCGTGCTATTTTCAACTCGCCAACATAGCGCTTTGCCTGCCCGTTGGTAGCAGGGTGGTACGGCGCCGAGAGTATGTGGCCTCTGCATTTCAGCAGACACGAACGCTGCGCCATTTTCGGACACAATTTTTCGTGGCACGGCAAAAGTATCGAACCGGCTGCGCAGTACTGCAATCACTGCTACCGACGAAGGCTGGTTTACTTCTCGCACTTCCAGCCACTTGGTAAAAGCATCTGCTACAACCAGAAACGTATGTCCGACCACAGGTCCAGCAAAATCCACGCGTACTGTGTGCCACGGCGTTCACGCCGGTGTCCATGACGACATTGGGGCCTTTGCTGAGGGGCGCTGCGTGCCCTGGCATGGCTCACGCGAGCCAACTGCTGCCTCTATGTCAACATCTAAGCCAGACCACAAAAAGTAGCTGCGCGCGCAGCCTTTTATAGCCACGACTCGACAATGTAATGCATGCAACAGTGACATCGCTTGTTTTAGCGGTACCACGGGAATGACTACCCCGGACCCCCAAGTGATACAACCACGTTGGATTGCCAGCTCAGAGCCTCGTCTACGGTACTGTGTGAATTCGTATTCCTTCAGCTGCTGCTTTTTACATACTTGTACGGCTGTGAACAGCTTTGAGCTAGTCTCATCTTCATGTGTTAATGCTGCTTTTATACCTGCTGTCAGTGGCGGCCGTAATAGAGTCTCAAAAATGAGTACGTCACATAGATCATGAAGCTCTCCAATGCACTGCAGTAGCGACAACCTGCTCAGCGCATCCGCATTTTGGTTCAACTTACCTGCCCCGCATTTCAGGTCTTAGTCATAGGCTAACAGTATAAGCACCATCGTGTCATGCGAGGCGAGAGCGTCTGCGGCAGTGCGGTTTTTGGACCCAGGATTCCAAGCAGAGGCTGATTGTTAGTTATTAACGTGACTTTGCGTCCTAAGATGTACCTGTGGTGATGGTCTACCACAAACACTACCGCAAGACCTTCCCGGTCTAGCTGAACGTAGTGACGCTTGGCTGCGCCCAATTTGCGGGGCGCAAAAGCTATCGTGTCCTCTCTTCCCAGACTGTGTTGGTGTGCCAGTACTGCCCCAACGCCGTAAGCTAATGCATCTCATGAGATTATGACAGGCTTCGACTCGTAATACGTGCTAAGACGGGTCTTCTCACAATGGTCCCTTCAAGCTCATCAAAAGAGTTCTGATGCTTCTGAGGGCCCTTTACACGGAAGATCTCTTTGCAGGAGCTCGTACAGAACCGAAGCGATTGTTGTTCGGTCTTCTAGAAAATGGTCATAGAAGGCCAACATCCATTGGAATGGCTGCAAGGTTTTCTTGCTTGTCGGGGAAGGTGCTCCGGCGATAGCTCTGACCTTGTCATCCGTTACCGGAATCTCTTTGGCATCGATTCTGTAGCCTAAAAAATGTGCTTCTGGTACTGCAAAATGACACTTGACCTTGTTTTGTAGAAGATATACCTTGGCCAGTCTCTGTAGAACTGCTTCTAGTCGGTCGTTGTGCTCTGCCTTGGTGGTGCCACTGCCAATAATGTCGTCGAGGTAAACACAAATACCAACAATTCCACACAGTGTCGTCTCCATGAACCGTTTAAAATGGCGGGGGCAGCAGATACCCCGAATCACAGCTGCTTAACCTTGTACAACTCCTTTATCTTGTTGATGGTGAGGATCTCTGCCCTTTCTGGAGTCACCCGCAGCTGTTGATATGCTTGAGCTAGGTCTAGTGTGCTGAAGATCGTTTCACCTCGCAGGCTACTCAACACTTCGCTTGTAGGAAGGGGGTATGCAGTTTTCTTTGTCGCCTCATTGACGGAGCAGAGATAGTTGCCGAAAAGGCGCATATCGCCGTTTTTCTTGCGTACCCACACAAGAGGTGTAGCCCATTCGGCATGCTGCGTTGGCTCTACACCCATTGACCTTGCTCTTGCAGGCGGTTAATCTCAGCTTCATATGCCCGAGCGAATTGCAGATAGCAAAGGACGCGCTCTCATAAACTTGGGTTTCACTTCCTCTGTCAACTCCAGATGTACGCGTACACCAGCATGGCCTGGTATGTCTTCCGCAAACACTCCCTGGTACTCCAGTAAAAGCTCGGCAATGCGTGGGTTATCAGTTGGCTGATGAATGCCACCGATCTTAAAGCCTAGCTTGGCAAACCAGTTGCGCCCCAACAAACTGCAGCCCGAGCCGTTTACCACTATGAGTGGCAGTTGGCACATTTTGTCACTGTGCTTGACATCTACCGTTGCTGTTCCAAGAACCTCGAGTGCTTGTCCAGACAAAGCACGTAGGTAAATGTTGTTAGGGTGCAGCTTTGGCGCGTTAGTAGTCCACATGGTACAAAATGTCTCGTGACTGACCATTGTGTAGGGGGAGTTGGGAGAGTCCACCTGGAACGTTACCGGCTTACCCTGCACCTGGACTGTGAGAGCTATCTTTGGCGGGGAGCCTTCACTTGGAATCGCCTGAACGTCGTAGAGCTCTGACGCCAGCGGATCCGCCTGTTGAGGAAACTGATGCTCAAGAGCCGCACCAAAGTAGTTGTTGCACTGACACCGCTTGACTCCTTTCTTTTTCGCCAGGCAGGATCGCTGTATATGCCCCCGCTCTCGGCAAAAGTTGCAGGTTGCCGTAGCGACCTTGCACGTTTTCGGGAATTGTTTGTCTTCACACCGTCAGCAGCGTTGTCCTTCCTTGACATGGCCTTCCTTGTGCAGCGTTCCGGACGCTATACTGCTGCTTGCCTGGTTTACTTCTGTCTGTTCTCACTTGATGTTCTGCTGCTGACGAACTGCACCCTCTGCGCGGACCGCCAGGTCATAGGCTCGGGGGACGATCAAGTCTTTTTCGGCGAAGAGCCACTGTTGGAGCTGTTCGTCTCAGAGGCCGCAAAGGAATCTATCGCGTAACATGATTTCCAGCGAAAGCAGCGTCTGGCACGTAACCGGAGCACCCCCGCGAATAGGCGCTGACGCCTCTGTAAAGGCGGCGGCTCCCTCCGGCTCCAATGCAGCCGGCGTCAAGGTCACCAAAGGGAAAGTTCCGGAGTTGCAGCTAGTGGACAGCTTGCGTAAAGGTGCCGCGTAGTCACTCACTGATTCTCCTAGCAGTTGATCTCGCCGCTGCAGCATCGCCCGGGAGAATACTTCCGACGGCCACGGATCGAAGTGCGCCTGGCCTAGTCGAATTGGTCCGGTGTGAGATGTTGCAGTAGCGCACACAGTCTCGCAATTTCGAGCACAGCAGAGCGTGAGAAGGTGTGCGCGTTTCTTCACTGCGTCCCTGACGTCGTTAGCTTCAAAATAAAACTGTGGATGCCCGCACCATGAAGTCCATGAGGCAACGTTGCCGCCCAATTCTTCAATGCTTCCGCCGTAGTCCGTCGTACGCGCTGCCATTCTCACTTATTGAGTACTTCCTGCCGCTGTGGGAGGGCGGCCTCTCGTAACCATGTGAAACACAATTTCTAGCAAGGATGATTCTGAAGATCTACAAGGTGATCTTGAAAGTAATAACCCTCCGGAGCAAAAATTTGCAAATGAAGATTTTTTATTGAGCTACTTTGCCACAGGGCAACAACTTAATGAAAAGATAAAAAAACGAAAAACAATTTACCACAGTTTGGTCATATGGTGTTTAACAAAACTTCAACGATATTTTGAATATCTAATATTGCATTTTCACACTCGTCCGAAAACACATACATCCGAGTGTTTGCCCCTCATACCACAATAAAACCGTCGTGTGGATAACGCTACCACTCAAGCTGCCAGGGAATTGCGATTGTTTCCCCGAATAGTAAAATTTTCCCTCAAGTTTTTGAGGAGCCTTAGTGCAAATCAAAGGTGAGGTCGATTATGAAATGTGCTTAAATGGTTAGTGACCCATGAACCGCTACAGGCAGTTCTACATTAGAACGAGTTTGAACCCGCGCCCGCGGTTTTGTGTCCCGAAATTATTCCATGAATTTCACGGCGATAAGAATGAAAAATTTATTGGAGACGGAACACCTACAAAGCGTTGAGGAAACTTCGCTTGAGGCTTTGTGCTCATTTACCACTCTGCTACATATCTTTTCTTGGTCGTTGGTATAAGACGTGTGTTGGCACTTATTTAACGAACCACATCTTGGAATATATTTAACATTTTTTCGGGGCTTACATTACCATAACAGGAACAAGTTAATGTCAGGTATAGGGTAATCACATTCCCGGAGGATATTTTCTACGATACATATTAGAAACACAGCCGTATTTTTTGTCCGCGCTACCAAACGAAACCAATATCTCCCTGGGTGAGTATCAGGTCTAAATAAGGTGACCATAAAATTCACTTATGCGTGGCGTATGCGGAGGCTGCAGTGGCCATATGCTGATGCCGTCACCGATGCCTGTAGAGCAGCCTAGAAGCGTGCAGAATCTCGTCCCGTGAAAACTCTTTTTGGCGTTCGAACACTACACCAAGACGAACCTGTTTTTGTAAGTGTTCTAAACGTACTTTTGCCTGCAGATATCACCACAGAAAGTTGTTTACGTTGCGGAGGGGCCAAAAGAAGCAATAGAGAACCACAGCACTGCATGAGCCTCTATCAGTCAAGCACTGCTCCTTCCGTAAGTGCCGTGGAGAAGCGGTGGCAG
This sequence comes from Haemaphysalis longicornis, assembly GCF_048455015.1. Lineage (NCBI taxonomy): Eukaryota > Metazoa > Arthropoda > Arachnida > Ixodida > Ixodidae > Haemaphysalis > Haemaphysalis longicornis. Next base: position 60,581,892 of record NW_027526445.1, read on the forward strand.
GAGGCGCAGCGATTGCGGAGCTCGAGGCCTTAGCGCTGCCTCTTGGGGCGCCAATGATATTCCCTTCGCGGCCCGTTTCGGAAGCATCCACCGGAGAGTCCGGTTCGAACATTTTCTGCAACCGACAGTAATAGAGGCAGAGCATATAAAGGAACCACCATTTGTGAGCACCGTTAAATAAATAAATTTTGCTGTCAACTGAGACTGATAATTATTCAAGATTGCGCTGGAGTCTGGACGGCTGGTGGTTGCGTGCGGCCTCACTTTGATGAGGGCGGAGTAGACCGAAAATGGTGAGTTTGTGCTGCTGCACAGCGCAACTGAGTCACCTGCTGGCGCTGCATGCAGTAGTCTTCTACCGGCATCAGTACTGTTCACGTACTTTGGCTGAACTCTAGTGGCCGTGGCATGGACGAACTTCCGGCAGCTTTAGTCGGGCTAGAGTTCGACGATCACATCCCGGCTGTCCTCGGGTGGCCGTACTTCGGCCGCAAACGGTTGCATTTGGAATAGCCGGAGCCCTACGACTGAAATCTACCGTATTATCATAAGCCGGTCGACTGGCCGGTGGACACTGGCCATTGGATAGCCATGGGAGCACGTCCGTTTACGGCCAAAAGGTCCACATTTCGACACGGGCCGAACACGTCCGCCGGAAAAAGGCCGGACAGTAAATCACCGGCCAAAGTACACCGGCTTGAGTTAGGCCGTACAGTCCTGTGCTGCCTGGGCTACCACTGCGAGAGATGTTGGAGGCTCCGGCTTTCCGACTTTAAGCCGCTGGTTAAACATCACAAATTTATAGGTGGAGGCACCTACTCTGCGCGGGATCCAGAAAATGTATAAGGTCCGCAGCTCACTGAGTCGTCGGCTCCTATCTACACGCCACTCTCAACCTGGCTACTGCCAGCTGATTCATAATCGCACACAGCGCGCGTAACTATAAAAAAGGCGCAGTTTACCTGCTTGGGCTGAAAGTTGATGCGACGCGATTGACCTTGAGAGCTGTGCTCTATATTTGATAGGTTACTCATTAACTTCGCAATGAAAGCACAACGTTTTTGAAAACAATACTTAACTGGCAGTATATGCTCCGGACAGCCACGTTTGCCCGGTGAAGGCCGCGCCTGCAGCGGCAGACACTTGTAACTCCTGGTCTGTTTAGGCACGCCGACCGCCTTTAGTACACGGGAACGCACCTTCGCAAACACGTGTCATAACGTTATTGGCGCATACATCCAGTGCAAGCGGTAACGAAATTATGCAGCAATGTATTATATGGAGAAGCCTCCAAAGAAATCAAAACGCTAATAGAATGTTGTCGCCGTGATTCTGAGCCGTAGGTGAACCGAAGTAGGAAGAACGTGTTCACGGCTTTCCATTCCCCGCGGAATAATCTGCTGCTAGGTTTTTGGAGATACGAAGCCGTGGTTACTGCATCTTAAAACGCCCACATTAAGCGAGTGGATTACATGCTGCTGTGATTTACGAGCAGCTTGTTGCGCGCTGGTTCGCAGGCTGGTAGCAGGCGGTAAATACGCATAGCTGCGCCATAACTATGTTTCCTACGAGGGCACCCTCAACACAGCTATAACAGCCTAGTTTTTTACCGAGCGCTTCTCCTCTGATTCGTCTAATATTTCATTTGCGTATATCGCCTTATTAAACCTATACAGAGTGCCCCAGCAATCATGCATCAGAATTAAAAAAAGAGTAACGGCGTAGCTAAAAAAAACCAAGTGGATAATGTTTGCAGTACTGTGGAGAAGCGGGCAGCATTTTTTCGTTAATGACACTTAACTAATGAATTCAAGGTTATTAGTTACTCTGGAAGTACTGAAATAATTACTAAAGTGTCAATAAGGCATGTGTAGGTACCCACGAGGGGCATCTAACTACGGTTTTTTCAGCGATGAACTAAGTGCGTACACATTTATCTGAGCGATAATGAAAACCCGCGAAATATGAAAAATACTTGAAGAAAGGCTTGAGTTTGGGCTAGTTGGTATTACATAACGTTTATCTTAAGGGCAGAAAAATACACAGAGCCAGAAGACAAGAACAAGCTCTACTTCCAACTGAATATTATGGAATCAGGTTGAAATATATAGCAGCAAAATACAAGAGATACAGAAAAGGTTACGATTATAAATGAATAAAATAACGAAATCGCTTGCCACTGTCCCAAACGTGTCAGTCATTACCACGACCAATCCTTTTTTAAGAACGCTGCCTCTTTATCGGCCAATGTTAAGCTTAAGATGAAGCCTATGGAATACTAACTAGCCTTAACGAAAGCCCTTCTTCAAGTATTTTTGGTTTTCCGGGCCCTTTGCAGTGTTTAATCTCCAATCCTTCTTTGTTAGTAACTCTGATAGCCTTCTCTGTTTGCCAGGCCTGCACCCTCTCATACTGCCTACGAGTCAAGCAACTGCCCCTCAAGGTTTTAGCAATTTTCGCACATGAACGCGAGGACGTATGCGTTGGAGGGTTTTAACAATCATACGGTCATGGAAACCAGATGTGCAAGGTCCTACGGTCCGAGTGGAACGACAGGAACGCCGGTACAGGAAGTTCCTCTAAAACAATGTGCACCGCCGGCATGTTCCCATGTTTGTGAAGAAGAAATGGTGGCGTGACTATTGTGCTCAGATCTACCGGACAGCGGAAAGCCTCTGAATGCCGTCTGTCACCTTACTCCGCATTATTCGCCCTCAGAAGACGCCAGCCCTAAGCAGTGCCATCCACACTTCATAGGACATTACGCTACCTGTCCATGTTCGACGCACGCTCAGCCTCTGACCAAAGTGTTTGGTCAAGCCGGTGTTGTCCGGACCTAAGCTTCTGTCCATAGTGCGGAGAGGGGCTAGCGCGGCAACGGAAACTGAGAAGGACCAGTGTATCTCGGAAGGCGTAGACGTTCTGTTGCATCGAGGTCCTGTCCGTCATCGGTTACTTGTTAAAGGCGTCGTGTCGTATCTGAAACACCACAACTTCTGCGTCGTCCCGTCCTACAAAGAAGGTGGGTTTCGGGTTTTTCGCATGGCTTGTTCTTTGAGAGGGCAATGACAGATTTTTATGGTGTAATGTTCGCACGATCTGATGTACCGCTAGAAGCTGTTAAGGCAAAGGCTCGCAAGGTATATGAAAAAATGAACTTATCGTGGTTGCCAAAACAAATTGAAAAATCCACCAAACCGGGGCTAGACATGTTTTTTGCGGTGAAGACACATAAGGACGAGATGCCGTTTCGAGTGATAGTGTCAGAACGGCACGCCTGGAAGAAAGCCGTAGGTCTATTTCTACAGAAGCACCTTCACCTGCTGGACGTTAAGGATCCCTTTTGTACCAGAAACTCCGAAGAGGTATGCGACTTCTGGATACAACATTCCCACTGTACATTTATGGTTGTTCTGTAGACATCAAATACCTTTATTACTCCCTGCCACAAGACAGAGTCCTGGAATATTTCGAAGAAAGCGTTTTTGAGTTTGGTGTAATAGCCTTTCAAAATGAAAGTGGAGTAACAATGCAAGGGTGTTTCGACCTGGTGTTGATGTATCTACAATCCATCTATACTTTCTTGAACAACAAAACGTTCATACAAAAAAGGGTGTCTGTATAGAGTCTTGTTTTGCTTCAGGGCAGATCGATGTTTTTCTGTTCCTGATCAGCCGGATGCTGGCGGGAAGATAATTGTCGTCAAAGTGTACAGGTTCGTCAAAATGCACAGACATGTGAATGATATTTTGTTGTCCTTCGTAGGGGTGCGTCTAGCTTTGACAATGATGTGCGATCAACATTAGCAGTATTGGAAGATTGTCTGAAACAACTTCAGATAACTTACGAAGTATAATAACGTAACGCGATAAAGTTATTGGGCATTGGCCTCATGTTTTCGGACAACCAGGCTTGCTGGAGTTACGCGCCCCGAAGCCAGTAGCCCCTCTTGCCATATACCCCTGCACACACAAAACTGGTGAAACGCTCAGTAGCAACGATGTGCTTCAGCAATTCTCTAAGACATCCTGTGTCCATCACGTGCAGAGCGCCGTGGAGGCGCAGGTGCGGGTATTCTGAACACGTCATTGTGGCAGGCGTTGAGGCTGTCCACAGGCGTGAGAAACAGGCAATAAAAGCGGCCGAAACAATTGAGCGTGACTGCAACGAGCACCGTAAGATGGCGGTTGTATGGCATTTGCACAGTATCGCACATCGGCTAAAAATGAGGCAGAGGGCTGGCGTTCGCGTTGTACTGTCTGCACCAATCAAGCTCCAGAGGGTCTCCAAAGCTACATGTCCTATGCAAAATAAACATACTGGCTGTAACGTTGAACACCAAAACAAGTACGCGAAATGCGATAGATGGGCTGTGTACCATGTTCCGTTAGCCTGCCGAAGAGTATAAGTAGGACCGACGGCGCGGTGCGTCAACTCCAGGTTACGTGAGCATCAAAATACCCTACACTAAACAAAGGATGGAACCTGTCGATTCAATGTGGTGAATGACCCAAGTGAAAGGCATACTTTAAAAACTCTGTGATATTATTTCACGACTCTGATCAGTGCACGCATGAGATAGTAGAGGCAGCTAAAATGCAACTAGTGCACGCATGAGATAGTAGAGGCAGCTAAAATGCAACTAGGTGATTTCGAGTGTGTCAGGACGACATCAGTAGCCTTGTCCGGTGAGGAGCCAGCGCTCTTAAAAAGCGCTGGTCGTGGTTAAGACTGACACGTGTGGGACAGTGGCAAACAATTCCGTTTTTTTAATCTGTGTATGATGGTAACCTTTTCTGTATATCCTGTATTTTTGCTCTTATATACTTCACCCTGATTCGAAATACTCAGTTCGAAGTGTCCATTGGCTTTGTCTTCGGTGTCCCTGTATTTTTCTGCCCTTAAGATGAACGTGTTAAAAAATACCGCGTGACGGCTCCTCCGCGCGCATCGTACAGTACAAACCTCACACAGGCTGCCTCTGAGTTAGGGCCCTATTCTTAACTGCAGAAGTGGCCGGCAATTCCCCATGTTTTCTGCGTAAGCAAGACGTAAGCAATCAGTGACGTGCGGCACCTATAGCTATGACGACATGCAGGGTAATTTGACCAGTCACTCACAAAAATCGCTACGAAGGTATCAAATATTGTGCAAGAAAGATATAAAAACACTTGGCATGTACTATAAAAATTAAGACGGTAGCTGAGGCTGACAAAAAAACACACATTTCCGGAAATCAAAACTGGCGTTGACACCACCGGGCGATCGAGTAAAATTTATCCAAAAGCGAGCGAAAGACGGACGTCCAGCTAAAGAACATCACACAATTTTTTACCGTGTCTATTTATTTCTTTCAATCGCTTTTATTAACATAGCTGGGCTCTCGGTTTCAATGCAAGCGTTGGTGCATTATCAACTTCCCTGCCACCACCGCTGCCACGCCATCCTCTGCCGCTCTGTTACAAGTTTATGGCGTGATCACAGAAAAAGACAGCCGAGACCATTGCTTCTTTTGCTGATTTCTAATTTCCTGCCAACATAAACAATGATGAGGAATAATAGAGACGATGAGAAAAAAGTGGCGCGTTTGCACGCACGCGGAATGCAGCAGGCACGCGCATGAGTTCGGAACACGCCGCTTGGACCACCGTGCATGATTTTGCGTCGCTCTCTTGACGGCGCCAATAAACGCTGAAGATCGGCTTTCCCTTTTCGTATCATTGGTGCCGAATATACCGGAAGCAAGCCAGCGTCGCGGCGAGCCTTCCCATTACGAGCAGGTTGAACCTTTTCTTCAGTTGCGACCGGCATGATTCGAGTCAAGAGCAAGCGCGGGTCACGGTGGGCTATGAACACGAAGATCATCAGCGAGGTGGACCAGCTGCTACAGTCCCGGCAGTTGTACCTTTATGTCCTTCGTGTCTTTCACGGGCGTCTTCGAGCGAGCAATGCAGCATTGTCCGCACTTAACGCCAAGCTTGAAGCCCACCTGACCGTCGAACAGGCAGCGGAAGACTACGCTTCGGTCATGGAGTATGACGCCACAGCGACCAGCGCACTGGCTTTATTCGAGCATCACATGGAGGTGATAAGGTCCTCTTCGACGCTCCAGACTGCTCCTCCATTGGAAGTCGCCAGCGGAAACCGCGGGCTGTGACGTCTACCGGACAACCCATGCCAACTACTCGTGAGTTTGGAGCACGTTTCCCGAAGCTAGAACTGGTGCGCTTTGACGGAGCGATAACGCCGTGGCAACATTTTTAGACATGTTTCCACATTGCGTCCACGGGAATCCCCTGCTGTCCAATATTGACCATTTTCATTACTTGCTTTCGCTTCTTGACGGAGCTGCTGCTGAAGCCGTTTTTGGCCTGCAAGTGACAGAGTCCTGCTATCAAGATGCTCTTGATATTTTGAAACATCGTTTTGGAAATTCCGAAGTGATAGAGCAGGAGCATTTTGAAAATCTGCTGAAGCTCCGACCTGTCGACTGAGCCAGCAACTTGGCTGATTTGAGGAAGCTGCATGACGACGTGCGAATGAACCGGCGAGGACTGGAAAGCTTGGGCGTAGGAATTTCTTCTGTCGCGGCGATGCTGAATGAAGTGCTTTTAAAGGTGATACCTGGCGACATTATGGTCGATTACTTCAAACAGCACAGCCTTGCTGCCAGCACCGCTTCCACGAGCAGTCAGAGTCCTTCTGCCCAGGACGTTGAACATCTGCTGTCTTTCCTGCGAGTGGAAGTCGAGTGCAGAGAAAGAAGCTTCCAGATCAGCAAGCCTCAACAAAGGCAGGAGGCTGACCGAGGGCCCAAGAAGGAGCAGTCTATTCCGACCGCTGCCGTCCTGCACAACAGGGCAAAGACAAAGTCTTGCTTCTTCTGCTCCGCCAAAGATAACAGCACAGAAGAATATCCGAGCGACATCCGTTTGGCCGACAAGCAAACCCGCCTAGCAAGTGACGGCCGATGCTTCAGATGTACGGCTAAGGGACGTCTGGTACGGAGTTGCCGAAAGAAGGTCCGGTGTCGGACATCTAAGCGGCGCCATGCTAGCACAATGTGCACCACTGATCCCGCTCGGATACCATCGGAAACGGCTGCAGAAACACAACATGCAGCGATGCACGTTAACACACGCAAATCAGCCATCCCGCGACTCTCCAGCGACGTCCTACTATAGACGTTCCAAGCGTAGATGATGACTTTGTCGCATTGCTGCTACGTCCGCGGAGTGTTTGATAATGGTAGCCAGCGGATATTCATCAGAGCAGAGGTCGTTGCTAAGCTGAAGTTAAAGGCGATTGCCGAAGTCGATTTGGAGATCAGTGCTTTCGGCTGATCTGGAGGTGCAAAAAAGAAGTTTAAAGTCGTCAGAGCGACCCTTCACAGTCAACACGACAGCATGTCTGCTGAGGTCGAAGCCATCGTCGTGCCTTTGTTTGTGAAGACGTGGCTGAAGCAATGAAGGACAACACGCTTTTGCAACGTCTTCTCTCCGAGGGGAAGCTTCTGGCTGACGGCATTGCTTTCCCAGGTATGGAGTTCAAGCAAGGATTAAGCGTTCTCTTTGGATCCGACCAGATCTGGAAGTTCGCGCCAAAAATGAGCAAAGTACAGTGGGAGGAAACGAATCCTGCTTTGGTCGCCGTCAGCACAAGCCTGAGATGGAACTTAGAAGGACCGTTGTTTTGGGAAGGTAGCAATAGATGCAAATGCACTAGCCTTGTGTGCATTCTCCGCGCGGACGCCCACGCGAATGAAGGCTTCTCTTCCTCTCTTTGGTGGTTTCCGGAGGTATACACAGTTGGCCTTATAACACGCCAAACTTTTATCCCAATGAACGATTCGGACGCAGATCCACCGACTCAACTGTGTTTCAAAATGAACGATATAAGGCACAACTTCCGCAGAAGTCGAAGGTCGAAACTTTTACGTATGAGGAGTAGACGGAGGAGAAACTTTGTCTATCCCGTTTGTTATGATTGCGGTCACTCTTGACCTGTGCGGGCTGTCCTCCGGCAACAATTTTTTCCCATGACTTTAGCAGCAACGATGTTGGCGGTTATAGCACGCCAATATTTCTTTTTACCAGGTCTCACGCATGACCCTCTACCTCAGACAGAATTCAATAACCGGATACGAACAATGTGTACTTTATTCTGATATTCTTATAACATGTTCTGCGTGCCCCTACTCCAGCCCCTCCGACCCAATGGAAGTTACTGTGTTAGCCATGTCGTGAAGAGTTCCGTTTGTCCCGTGCGTAATTTTATAGAGCTGGCATGTTGGGCTACACCTGAAACCCCATAAAGTTTTTCTGGCGGTGGATGCAACATCGACTGAAAACTGTCCATTTTCCCCTATCCGGGAAGCTAGAAAGAGGATATTACCTTTCTTGTATTGCCCCTGTAAAAGCGACACGTCGGTAGGGGAAAATCACAGCGTTGAGCCTGATACACCCTTACAATATTTTGCGGATGCTATAAACGAATCCATAAATACAAAAGATGCATTAGAAAAAATAGAAAGGCCCAACAATTGGAAAGTCATCGATGCGTTGTATTCGATCGTACGTTCCACTTGTTCTTCCCCTATACACAAACAAAAGTGAATTTCATACTGTTTTATGTATGAAGCATCACATTCGGATTGCAAGAAGCAGGCTTGAAGCAGATGCTGCTTCCCGCTTTTATTAGGGTCGCGTAGTCCCGGCGTAAACGAGCGGCCGCCCAGCTGCTGAATCGCGTTCAAACTCCGTGGCGCGTTTCACGGCTGACGTAGCCTGGAAGCACCGCTGATAGTGATTGTGGCGATCATGATGACGATGGCGAGGGTGTCGCTAGAGGGCTCCCCCTAGCGCGTAGTTCGTGGTGACAAAATGGAGGACGGATGTTGAGCAGAACAAAAACTATATACCGGATGTACAACACCAGTTACCAGTAAGATTGGTACACGGTCAATTTAGTTACACTGTCCTAGGTGGTCCAGGGAGGGTGTCCGGTGTGTGCCTTTCCCTCGGGGGTCTTGCCTGGGAGTGGTGTAGTGGTCACAGGGGAAAACTACTGTCATGTGTGGCGGAGGCTGCTACCAGCACGCAGAGCAGATAGTTATGTCCCCAAAAGTTCGAGTCCACTGTCGGAGCAACAAAAGCTGCCCAGGAACCGAGATGACACGACCAACGACAGTTGGGTGGTTTCGATATATTGACTGCTTTCTCGTTGCGCGGACCTCGGTCGCTCATCCCTCAACGAACGTGGCGGCGTGGCCGCTACGTTCGTCGAGAGATGAGCGACCGATTGGCTATTGACCGTCGTGGGGGCTTGAATTGACGCTGCTTATGTTGCCTGCAGGCACGCGAGTCATGTAGAGGAGTGGTGAAGGCCTCCAAACTCGAAAACATTGTTGTCGATGGTGACGGTCGAAAGGTCGCCTCCACAGAGCTTGTGACGTCCGCACTGCCGTGGAAGAGTTGGGTAGATGTGTAGCGATGAGTCGGGCTTAAGGTGCACAGAGTTGGTGCATTCGCGTGGAGCTGCCCTGACTCGGACCAGAAGACACGGTGTCCTTTGGCGAAGGACTAGGTGTAAGTGCATGTGGTGGATAGGGAGGAGATGCGGGAGGGCGAATGACATCTTGCATGTTCTGAATGATCGTTCCCGTCACAATTGCGGGTGCAAATACTTCAGTAATGTCCATCTCCGCTCGTTCAGAGGATTCCACACCCCGCATGTGTCCTGCTTGTCAAGCAGGTCGCCCAAAGGCAAGGCTGTTGCATCGGAGGACGTCATGCTCAGAAGACTCATGCTGCTTCTTAGCTTTCACAGAGATGGCACACGCAATATCACGACGACAGATGGTGGGTTGGTCGATGAGTGTCTCATTGATGGACCGCAGCGCCTATCGTGTTGGCTGGCTTTGAGGCGGACTGGCCGTGGGGTGATGTCGGAGAAAGGATTGCCGTGGATGTAGGTGGCGGTGCTCTTATCCGAGGCGGAATAGAGTCGCCAGCTCAGTGCACCGTGGCTCACCCGCACCTTCTCGCTGTATGTTAGCAGCGGACAATGCAGGCAGTAGTCGGTGATCGTCCGCGATGTCATCAGTTGCCAGTACCGTCGGAGTAGGTGTGGCGACCGCGCTGGAGGTGGAGTCCAGGGGGCAACACTAGTGGCAAACGACGATGACGGCTGCGCAAAGGGTACAGTGGGCGGCTGTAAAGTGCGCGCGGAGCATGAGTGTAGCCGCTCTGATGCAGACCCAAACAGGTCGTCTGGCAGGCCGTAGTGCGCGAGCACGGCAGCCCGAACGTCACGCTGCCATTGTGCCACCATGGTGCTCGAAACCTTGAAAAAACCGCGAAAGTATCCCTCTTCCTTCTTCGGGGTCAGCGTGTGTGAGGCACAAAATAACCAGCCGCTATTCCCTTAACAGAATTTTAAATGCGAATTCATTTCTTAGTCGGGGGTTGTCGTGCTCCTTCGGCGTGCGCCCGCAGGTGTTATCTCTCCGCGCTACTCCTCGCCCCTAGCAACAGCTGTGGCGCGCCTATCAACCGGAGCAGGTGGCAGCTCGGGCGGGAGTAGCGGAGGGCAAGGGGAGAGGAGGAGCGCGCTCGGGCGTGTGAGGGCGCTCGCATCGCGGAGCTCGGCGGGAGAGGGAGCTCGCGCGCGGGGCGGGCGTGTTTCGCGGGTCTCTCTCTCCTCTCCGCGTACCCTCTCTCCGCTCGCTGCTCTCGGAAAATGTATATAAATGCACTGGAGCGCAAGCCTCTCTCCATTACTGCTTGCGCAGCGCACTCATCGGTGCACCCAATGCATTCGCATTTCTGCACGATCCCCTTCGGGGAGGTGGGAAGAGTTTTTTTACAGTTACATTAGGGTACACTAAAAACAAAGAAAAAATGGTTGAGTTTTCATGCTTGCTAACCTACTTATTACGAGCGTAATCAGTCTATGCCAGAGCGTACGGAGAAAGTTTGCTTTTCCCTAAACTTCCGAAGCCTTGAAGAACGATGAAGCCCAGACTGGAAGACGCGTACACGAATTGCGATTTTTTACGATTTGCTGACGCATGTGCTGAGAGACGTTCCGCTGATTGTGTATTCTTCGATTTCGAAACAGAGTTCGATAGTGTGCCCGATTACTTCCAAATAAAAAACATAATAGGTTAGATCAGTAATGCAGAGATCCCCACATGGGGATTTATGCGTTAATTCCCCTATGTATGTAGAATGAGGCACCCGATATGCAATTAGTTCTGCGTCCGTCGGAAAGCCTTTAAAAAAGCCGTGAAGTACCGACAATAAAGGCCGGTGAAAGGGCAAGTGCAAAAAGTGGCGGACTTTGCGCATCGCTGGGAATCCGAGTAACCCAGCACTTCAGTCGAGGCAGACTTGGGTACATGTGAACTTGAGCGCATGTTGGTGGGGCATTTGGCTTTTCACTCAGGCGCGAAACTGCGCACGCGAACAGGACGGCGGAAAAGAAGGGACAGGACGAAAAAAAGGCAGGGCTACCCTCGGCCAGTCCCTTCTTTATTTCCTTCCCGTCCGTGTGCGCAGTTCGAGTGTAACTGTGTGAGGGTGCTTGCGGCATTTTCATAAGTATTGATGGGGTTCACTAAGCTGAACATTGCCACATCGCTGATCACTGGGATTGTGTGGAGAAACACGAGGTTCTACGAGAAGCTTTCAGCATTTGAATCTTCATAAACGCCTAACAAAACAAGAAAAACAAATGAAAGAAAACAGAAAAACTGAAAAGATACCACGGAAAGTATTGCAAAAAATAGGTTGTTGTGAGTGTTTTTACATTTCCGGAAGGTTGAACTGTTGCATGAAGTCGTTCAGGCAACGGGACCATCTGTGTGTGCTTCATACGTCCAATTACCCACCTCCATGCCTCACGTGCCTTATTACTGCAATGCGCAGGTAAGATCACCATCCAGAAGCCTGCGGTGCCAGTCGCCATGGTGATCTCCATGCGGAACTTTGTATATCCCCGGGGCTCAGGGTAGCTGCTGTGCATCTATCCTAGAGCGGACGGCTGGCAGTTTCTGTGGCTCGCGGTAGTAATAATTTTGGCAGCGCGTGGCCTCCTCCATTGCATCGCGGCATGCAGTTGTTCCCGCTCGCCCATTCGTGCGAAGAGTGGGTAGTCCGTAAAAAAACCAGATTGCTCCTCTAGCCGCAACAAGGCGCACTTAGCGAGAGGTCATTTTTCCCGTACACACGGTCCACAGAACAAAGTCTAGCTTATTGCAGCTGTAGCAGCCCGGAATGTCGGCTGCTGAAGGAGGCTAGAAAGCAGACGTGAAGCTGGTTTGCACTTTCAAGACAATGCTGTTTATTTTAAAAAGATACGAACCACGAGAGCGTGCCCCGACTAGGGAAAAGAGGGGAACCCCGCGTTCTTCAAAAGAGAGAGGAAATAGGCTCCCCAAGCGAGCGGACGGCAGTGGCCCCTGGGCTTACACCAGGAGTCGGCCGGACAACAAGTTCAGCTTTCCCCAGAAAGGATACCTTTGAATAGGACAGTGGAATGACCCCCACGAAAGGCGTACTCTCGACGAGGTGGCGGCAGACCTGAGAGAAAGGAAACGCCTTGTCTCGCGGGCGCCGCTTGCGCTGGGGAGTCGAGCGGCTTCCGCTACACAGCCTTTGTGTGGCGCGTAAAAGAAAAAGGAAGACTGTATATCAGTGCCAGAGAAACATAGCGTCTAGTCACTTAACCTCTTAGACATTAGCCTCTTTCTTGCATACGTGCACATGAAAGAGGCTTATTCGGCCTTGCAAGGAGTGATGCTTAACCCCTAATTAGGTAGCTCCCACGTCGGGATCGTAAGGCCAAGCCTGATAGCCACGTCGTGAGCCTTCTGTACAACGTAGAGTTGATCGTCTCGGCCCGGGCTTCGAAGTGCACCCTCCCAACCGGACGCGTCATCGGTCAACGAGTATTCAATTCGGCCGCAAAACCAGCGCGTGTGCTAGAGCATGTCTAAAGCATCACAGTCTTAGCAATAACGCCCCGTATGCGTCTCATCAAACAAAAGATATTCACTCTGCGCGCGAAGGATAATTACCAATCTGCAGCTGGCCTAACGGCAGTGCCTGAGTCCTCTTTATTATAGTATGCGGCAAACCGCAAACGTTCCGGTAAAGAACATAATACGTCGTGATCTCATTGTACGTGGAAGGGGAGACTGTATCCTTAGGCAGTACCACCACGCTTTATCGCGGGGCAGAGTGGAGCGTATGAGCTCGTGGTGCCTCTAGAGCGGACGCATTGAGATTTAACGGGGCTCCCTGTGTCATCCAAAGATGAGCACTAAACCAACATATTGTACTGGGAGATCTCACGAGGCTGCATAATTCCTAAAGCAACCTTGGCCAACAAGCCCTTCACGAAAGCCCTAACTGCCGACTTTCAATCAATATACATTAGAAACCTGCCCCTGTCAACCAGCCTGAGTGGTTAACCTGCCTGCTCGGCGACCACCGGCCTATCAGTATAAATGGACGGAGGGTTAACTACCCTACTTTTTTTGACCATGACCACTATGGTGAACACCATCCTCAGCTGGTTAAATAGGCATCGAGAAGGCTGACCTCCTCAATCTCATGGTGCACGAGTCTCTGCAGCAAGCACCCCCCCCGGCGTTTCTTCTGCCCATTTCCCTTTGCATGCATGTTCCTTGGAGCAGGCTTGACTCAATTCCGCTTACGTACATTGATTAGAAAACAAACGTGAATCTGCGAAATCATCTTGTGACAAACACCTTACTCCCTTCGAATCGGCTCGCCCGAACTTGTCGGAGAGATACGCAGAATCTTCACCCTCTCTTAAGCCTTAGCTGTATTATCAAAAAGGTATTATATATGCCCAGATGGAGAAGCCGGTTCTTGCTGTTGCACATCAGCACTCCCATCACCTTCTTGGTGATCTTCCTATTCTGAATCTCAAGCTTCTTCTCAGAAGGCTTTCACTTGTGACTGGCGGCCCCATAGATAACGTGACAAGAAACAAAGGCGTGTATTAGCCTAATCAGGCTATTCTTCTTCAGTACCTTCAGCATGTTGGCCATTCCCTTAACTAGGTGAACCGCATTCTTTGTCTAGGCAATTATTTTCACGATATTCAGAGTCTTCGGGGAATTTGACACAATTATATTACCCGAAACCCTGGAGTTAAAAACCCTATGAATGACATCCCCATTCTTCCCGCGAAGCTGATTGCTCTGCTTGTCTACCGGAACCAACACCCTAGAACTCATTCCCCTTGTATTGGGAACGTAAAGCTACAGCGCCAACTTGGTTGGAGAGCACCTCAACCCCCTTGGGACCACACGAGTGTCGATTACATCTACTGCCTCTTCCAGAGCACTGTCCATATAGCCTCACTACCCCAAGGAAACCATGTGGCCCCGTCATATCAATACATGGCGTGTTTAATCACGTCAATCTCGAAGAGCTTCCTCCCCAATCTGACCACAGTCAGGTAGATTTCTGTGGGCAAGATGAGGGCCCCCTGAGAAATAACCTCCTGTCCAAGATGCGGCGTCTCTGAATCTAACTCCGCAACCCTCCGGGTACCCTTCCTAGCAGAATCTGACGTAGCGGTCAAAGCGCGGTCCAAGTCCAAGATCCGAAACGGCCTTCAGAATATAAGAAAGCCGAACATCCTCAATAGCTGTCTCCAGGTTCAGTACTCATATACCCTTAACCTCCCCACCACCTCAGTCAATGATCTGATGCTTGATGATCTTTCTTGCGCCTTCAGTAGATCGCCCACCCTCAAAATCAGAGTCTGAGTGTAGACGTCCTTGTCTTCAAGGTGCCTCGTATGCCGAATTGGCATCGCGTGCTCCTTCCCCTTGCCCACTCGCACAGTGAGCAAAATGGGCATTAAATTACTAATTGGTGGAGGTTTTTCACGCTTCAGAATTAGCACCGTGAGAGCTGTCCTGCACAGTTCAGCAACCACTCCCTCTCTCCACATAGCATCAGCCTCCTCGGTATGGTACCTGATCGACTGGTTGTCTAGCGTATGACTTCCTGTAGCCCAAGGAATGGACAAGGACAGAAATAGGGGACGGGGAAAAAGCGCGTGTGCCCGTTGCTTCCTTTTGTTTTCTTTTTTTTGCGCTACACGAAGTACTGGATCACCGATAACCAGCCAGCAGAACCCCTAATTGTGCTTTAAAAATGACCAGGTACTTCTGAAGCTTGTTTGAAAGGTGGTCCGGACCATGAGTCGAATTGCTTTAAAGGTAAGGCAAAGGAAAGGTCGTCATCTATTCCAAGGAAAGGTCGTCATCTAGGGAAAACTTGTCCTTTCCTCTGTATGCCTCCTCCACGAGAAGTGCATCTGGGACCGCAACAAGGGGTTATTTGTTGGCCAGCTTCTGAACCAGCCGTTTTTCCGAGGCGGACCCCAGTGCATCGTGTATAGCTGTTGCGAGAACGGCACTCTGAATGGCTCTCGTGTTTGAGTAGTTGAGCAAATTTCTAAATAGGCCCCGCGACATCCCGTTGCGCATTTCCATGTTTACCTAGTTACATACGTCATCCCACTCTTCCTTTACAGTGTTCCCCCTAGATTACAATGCTCTCAATCTGCTTATTAACTACAGAAACTGATTTACGCATCTATCGCTTCATCTGCAGCACCTTCCATGTAGCCAGCAGGGACTGGTTGGCTTAAATCAGATGGGCCAGCCTGCTATCAAAACTATCCTTCTCCAGATGTGCGTTGATCTTCTTCGCAGCCTCCTTTACATCCTCCCTCACCTGGGGTCTGCAATGCTGCAGAGACGGCCTGCCCAGTCCTTCAATTTCCTTCCTCCTTTCTCCTTTCTCCTCCCCGATCACCCAAAATTTGTCCACCGTATAACGTCTTGCACCCTAGGGCGCCTATACTCAACTTCAAACGCTACTTCATTAATGCAAGTATTCAAGTAAAATATTGTAGGGCGACATTGTCACACAGCGCTCGGAGAAGACTACCTGTTCCAGGTGTCATCCACCCCCAAGCTTCAACTGGCAAGGCGGGCGCGGCGTTTCCCTTGGCCAGGTGCGGGTGGAGTCACGTGGTTGGGTGGTGAATCAGAATAAGAGAGCGCGTGCGTCGGCACCGGCAAGCACACACGGCTACAGTGAAGCTCGGTGGGGCGAGTCCCGTAATGCGTTGTTAAGGGTACGCGTAGGCGGTGGAATGAAGATCAGCCGTCTGGCGAGAGTGAAACTCCTCTCTTGTTTGTTAGTTATTATTTGCATTAAAACATTTTGCCTTGCGCAAGTAATTTTCTTAATACAAGTAATTCCGCATGCTTCCCAAATATGATATATTTTAATGCCAAGTGAACCAGCCTATTTTGTTTCTGCACATCTGAGACATCACATTTTGGTATCTCTCGTTAGGATAGCAGGCAGAGTTTCTTCAGGTTTCCTGTGCACCAACGACAAAACTTTACGTGAGTGTACCTAATAAATGTTAGTACTCAGAATGTACACATGCCATACAATATATTTCCGCAAAAATATAGGGCACGACATGAACACTTGCAATGCTTCAGCTAGTTCTGAAGTTACACATTGGTTGTAAAGGCTCAAATTTAGGTTCTGCATTTTTTACGGTATACCACAATTGGGTCTAATGCACGTAATCTGCACCTGGGCAAGACGACACAAAATCATTTTTTGAGAAGACATGACATGTATTTACTACCACAATAACAGAGACCCATGGACGCCGATAGCAGCCAGCTGACTCGTGATTTTGGACTAGAGACCACCTAAACCTCACAGAAACTCACGCAGCATCGCAAAACAAAGCAAAAGAAAAAAAAATTGGTTCGCAAGTTGGGAAGCACAGGTCTCACCACTGTGTTCACATATAAAGAATAAACGAGCACATATTGCTAATAGCTGGTTTGGGAAAACGTAGATCCTGAGTGCCCAGGAAATAGCATAAAGGGCTAAATAGGTAAACTTTGGTGCTTATATATCGTGCAACAATGCCATGAGAGATGAATGAATTCGGCGGCCGTGCATTTGGTGTAGACGTTATGCTCAAACAGAAAACACAGCTGTCTCCGTCGGTTTCAAAATGACCCTACTGGCTGCATAACAGGAAATCTGTAACTGTGGAACAACGTACTTAACCTATGTACATGTAGGATGAAGCTAAAATACCTGGATGAGGTTTTCCTACTATGAGCAAATGCCGATGACTCATAATTTACAACTTAAGGTAGATGTCGTGCGGGCAGGAAAGAGTCAATTGAGGCGTGGGCTAACGTCGCCACCTCAGGCGTGAGCAGTTAACTACATTAGAATTATCCGCTTGGATGCACGTCAAATAGGACGGATTGAGCAAAGGCGCCCCGTCGAACTGTTTGCTGGGTCCACGTCGTCGCAGAGTCGAGCAGGCTTTGTTACGATCCCAGAGCGATCTTCGCTACTTCGCGGTGGTTGCTGTCTTCCAAATTTCTTCCGTAGAAAAGGGAGGCATGCACGATACAACTTCCGCGGAGCGCAGTTGACGTGATGCTCTCTAGAACGGAGTTTAAAAAAAAGGGTACCCTGCATCGGCTGTTACCTTGAGGCAACAATGCCAAAAACAGTTATCATACACAAAGATTGCCCTTATTTCTTTTGCTCTGCCTGGCGAGACTTACGCATCACCAAGAAAAGGATTCTGGCGAAGTTATCTTAAGCCCAGTTATCTTAGTCCTAGACAAAGGCTTAAAACACAGTTATCTTAAGCGCAGTTCTACCAAATGTGAAGACTGCTTGAATGACACAGCTGCTTTTCTTTTGGGGTGGCTCGGTCGCTTGGGCCATACCCGGATAATAGCTGTTATGGAAGTAGAGGAGGAAGAAAGGGGCGTGCACACTATCATAATTAGTAAATAAAAGGAAGTGGAAGTGCGTTTCCAGTTCTGCGCTACCGTGGCGTCCTGGTTTCTTGCGGTACACAACAACTTTGGCGCCGAAATCACACGTCTTCAACCACCCGGCATTTTCCTGGCGATCCATTGGGCCTGAAAGACGATCGACCGTTTGAAGCCCAAGCGAACTGCACTGCGGGCCCTTTTGACGAAACTGGTGAACGAAGCCAAGGCTGCGCTCCAAAGTACGTCTCCAGACCTATTGAGCTTGTAGCCTGTGCTCCAGCGCTTGACAACTTGCGAGGCGGAACTCCGCGTGATCAATACCGAGATGGAACCTTTGATACCTACCGAATGTCTGGAAGCTGACCTAGAGGCTGTGCTACAGTACGAAGATGAGGCACTTAACGCAATATCAAGCCTCAACACAGTCATAGAATCTCCAGAGTCTGACTGCGTCAGCTGCCGCATCTGCGACTTTGATTGACGGCTCGTTACGGGGGACGCTTCAGTCATTGAGCCGTTAAGGAGGACCCCGGCTTCAGAAATTGGAAATAACGCCATTTCGCGGTGACATGAGCAAGTGGCTGCCGTTTTGGGACCAGTTTGAGGCAACTATCGACAAGAACCCGACATTGAGCGTAACAGAGAAATTTCACTACCCCAGGAATTACCTTTCCGGAGAGGCCGCATCAGCAATTGCCAATTTAGAGACAACAGAAGCATGTAGAAGCATGCCATCGAGATGCTTCGCTCTAGGTTTGGAGATCCGTTCCGCGTAGAACAGGAACATCTCCACCGCCTACGATCCCTAACTGCTGTTCGGTCTTCCTCCGACGTGACTGTGTTACGCCACTTTAAAATGCATTCCAGAGCCACGTTCAAGGTTTGAGGGCATTGAAGGTGCCCACTTCATCATACGCTTCGATGCTTATGGACATACTGCTTCGGAGTCTTCCTCCCGACATTGTTGTTCAGTACCGTCGACGTTGTGCTGAAAGTTCAACTTCGACTTCTGGGGAGCGTGCTCAAACAGCCGATACAAGACTGCAAGATCTCATAGACTATTCGTATCGAGGTTGAAAGCCGTGAGAAATCACAATCAGTGCTTGACAAAGCGTCAAGATACTTCGACAAGACGTATGGATGGCGCAACCAGGACTCTCACAAGCCACGTCCTCCGACAGTTGCTGTCTTTCGCAACAGAGGAAAGCCACTGCTGAAATAAAGTCCTTGCCTTTTCTGCAAGAAGAGACAACATGTTCCCGAGGAATGCACGGCAAAACTGACGAGTACTGACAAAACAGAGATTCTTTGCATGGACGCACGCTGTTTTCGCTGCACAGCCAAAGGGCATCACTCAAGCGAATGTCGGAGACGTATCCAGTGTTCACTCTGCAAACGAAGACACGCGACGTCTCTTTGCATACAGCTAGGTAATAACTCAGGACAGCCGAACAGTAACGCCGAAAATGCGTATTACATTTCTGCGGAGACAAGCCAAAACATGAAAGAGGGTCCCACTGTACTTCTTCAGAACATACGTTAATGGGCTGTTTCCGACCAAAGCAGGATGTTTTTGCGGGCTGTCGTTGACGGGGGCAGTCAGGGAAGCTTTCTTCGGGAAGATATATCCAAGAAGCTGAAACTTCCGGTTATCGGAGAGGTAAACTTGGCCATCAGCATGTTCGGATACACTCGGAGAACCAAAAGCCGAAAATATCGTATCCTTCGACTCAAACTACAAAGCCAATTTGACAGCGGTGAATGTGTCTTGGACGTCGTAGAAATTCCAGAAATATGCCAAGATATCTACTCCCATGTAGCTGATATCCCATTAGTGAAGAAATTTCAAAAAAGAGGCAAAAACATCGCGGATAGTGACAATTTTGGGTGGAGGGTTGGAGACAACAGTATCGGACTGCTTGTTGGCGCTGATCACATGTGGCTAATCATGACTCAAGAGGTGACCAGAGATGCCAACTCAGGGCTTGTTGCCGTCAACACAATGTTTGGATGGACATTTCAAGGTCGGACGCAACACCATCTGCCTTGCACGCCCGCATGCTTGGTTAGCGTTTTGCAGAGCTAAGCGACAACGACAGACCATGAAGTCCCTGAAGACCAGATTGGATGTACGTTCTGGGAACTTAAAGCCATGGGAATACTGGGAGACGACCAAGAACGCCAACCAAACACAGTATTGGAGGATTTTCAGATTACTATTTCCAAATTCAATAGGCGATATAAAGTGGCCTTACCGTGGAAGTTTGATCCGAAGAAATCCCTTGAAGACAACAGATTCGAAGCCCTGCGACGCTTGAATCTTCTAGTCAGACGACTCTTGAAGAAAAAAGATTTTCTAGTAAGATATGACAAGGCTATACGGCAGTACCTGGTAGGCGGGCACGCGTAAGTAGTACCAAAGCGTGACACGAGCGAAGAAAGGCCACTATACTACATGCCCCATAGGGAGGTTCTCAAAGAAGACCGCGTCACCACAAAACTTCCAGTTGTCTTCGATGCCTCTTCGTCCCGACCACCCAGTCTTTCTTTGAATGACTGCTTGGACAAGGGCGTGAATTTGAATCCGGACATTGTGGAACTTTTACTGAGGATCATACGACACAGATTTGGAATCAGCGCCGATGTTCAGAAAGCCTTCCTGCAAATCGGAATACAAAAAAAGGACCAAGATGCTGTTCGATTTTTTTTGCTATTCGAGCGTGGCGACAGGAACTAATTAAAATTGCCTAGAAGATTGGCGCATGACTCGTGTTCCGTTTAAAGCAACATCGAGCCCCTTTATGCTCTCCACAACGATTTGACACCACCTTAGACAAGTTTCGGTAGACAAGAAGGAAACAGCAGAACTCTTAAAACCATCGTTCTATGTTGATGATTTGTTGACCGGAGCCGAAAGCGAGGAGGAAGCTGTACGCATCTATAAACAGAGTAACGAGATCATGGCAGATGGAGGGATGCTACTTAAGAAGTGTTCAACCAATTCCTGTCAACTACAAATTTTATTTTACAACAACAGGGTTTGGTGCCAAAAACCCGTTGCTCGACGTTCTCCGAGCTTGCAACGAACCGCCTGGAGAACACGGAACAAGGGACCTCCAGAGGTGAGCCATACCGAGCGTATTTTGGCTTACTTTCGACCGCCTTCTCACCTCTGGGGAACAGAAATGAAGCCACCATGCCAGCGAACCCGTTGAGAAAGGTTGGGTTAGCTAAAGAAGAAGAAACCAACCGGACCCATTAGTGCTGCACCTTTGCCGACACACATGAGATGCGCCTTCGCCGCTGCGTACCTGCCAGAATGCTCGCGCTGACCTTTTGCCCGTGCGTCCGATCCCATCATCTACGACGTCTATGACGTTGGAAGGGATTATAGAGGCCCTATACGAAAGGCGGCGGATCGTCCGGGAGAAACTGGCAGTTGTGATCGGCAAGGTAGAAGACTTTCTTCGTGTGGAGCTACCACCCACAGTTGAGTGTACTCACCTGCTCGAAACTCTGATTGAGTAAAACTAGTCATATATCCAGATTAACCAAGAGGTAGAAAACACCGTGGAAATTGAGAAGCTGGAATCGGAGATGTTTGGAACATTTGAGTTTGAGGCCCTGGTCATATCGGCAAAAGTTAAACTGGAAATGAAAATAACCGAGACCAGAACTAAACGGCAAGGTCTCATTATGTCCATCAATACCCGAATTAGGTCAGAGATCAGACAGCGCCGCAAAAATACGGACAGCGAATACAGAAATAATAATCTTGTAATCCAAAAAAAAGACCAGTACAAACGAGAATTGAAGTCAGATGGTGTACCATCTTTAAGGGACAACAGTCTTGATTTCTGCGCAGCAAATAACTTGTGCAATCCGATGGACAATAATAGCCGAAAACAAGTAGAACTGATTCTGGGTACAGCGAGATCGGCGCTAACAGAAACCACACCGAAAGAGAAGAAATTTAGTACCGTTTTTTTTTTTTGCATTGTGACACATTCAAGACACAAGCGGAAATATTGGATACGGACTCGCAAGTTGAAGCGGGAAGACCGAGTCGCGAAGAGCCTGCGGAAGACGGAGAACAGGAAGTTAAAGAAAAGACGAAGGAAAATAGCGGCTATCATTCCATAGAAGTCTGCAAGGTGTTTAAAAGTGATACAAGTCATGCGAACTTCTGTGATGGACAAAACGACTCCCGGCTGGCGAACAAAGTTTCCACCCAGAACAGAGACTCCTTTCCGCAGATCAGCGGCTTCTCAGCAAGAAAACAAGTCTAAGCTTTGGCACGCTAACAAGCCTCGTTTTCATCGATGGAAGCAGTAGAGGCGAGGTCTCCGAATCTGATTGCTTCAGCGGACCTGATTTCGTGATGCCTGCCAACTGGACCGCTTTCCCGCTATGCATTCTAAAGACTCAGTGAAACTTGTAGCCATTTTCGCGCGGGGGAGGATGTTGAAAAAGATGACGCCTCGCCTCCCTCGTGGTCATCATCACCATTATCATTATGTATCATTAACGTAGCCATCAGAATGGGTCTCGGGGGCTCGTCTTTTTCCCACAATAGCAACGCCAAGGCCACCAAATTTTACAGTTCGCACAAAGAAATTGACATATAAACCTCAGTGGAGAGAGGATCCCTCCCATCAGTACCCCCTACCGGAAGCCAGCAGACCATTGTTCTGCGAGGCCATTACGGCCTCATTGGATGGGAAGGGGGAGGAGTTGGCTGTGGGAACCTGCCCTTACTCCGCCGCCCCACGCGACCTACAGCACAGTTATCTTAAAGTCGACATACAACAGCTTGGCTATAGTAAAATTCAGCCACCTGCGCAGTTGAGACGCGAAGGCAGATGAAACAGCGGATGTGTTGAAATTCACTAGATATAACTTGGCTTTTCTTATGTCTGCTCCTTTCTTAAGAGAAAGATAGTTATAAAGCGGAACTTTCTACAAGCCCACTTGGAAAAATAAACGTCAAGCAGTCACTCTAAACTATGAAATTCAAACTGACGATGTCCGAAGCCCAAGTCAACGCTAGCGAATTCAATCACAAGCACGACCTTATTCACCAGGGAGGCAAATTGCTTGTCATGAATTCATTCGTAACGCTCGTACATAGTAAACTGTCGTCGTGTGAAAACATTCACTCTTTACAACTACGAAATGTCCCGTACAAGTGGGGCTAGATTTATACGTCCTACTAAGTGTTCTCCA
This sequence comes from Haemaphysalis longicornis, assembly GCF_048455015.1. NCBI lineage: Eukaryota > Metazoa > Arthropoda > Arachnida > Ixodida > Ixodidae > Haemaphysalis > Haemaphysalis longicornis. The sequence continues at coordinate 60,605,014 of NW_027526445.1, forward strand.
GCCCAGTTATTCTGCAGAATGATGGTTTTCAAATTCAACATCTTATCTGGCGTAGGTTTTACATAACCAGACAATTAGCGTGGAGAACGAGTAGGTAATACCGAAAAAAAAGGTCGCTTGCGGCCACTTGGGCATGCGCGTTATCTAGACTTCAACCTAAATATTTGGTCTTCACTGGGGTTGCTCTTCGTCCACACCACACTACCATCTGACCACGTGGGTCAGAACTGATGACTATTTCATGTTCTGTAAAAGCAATGGCAAGGCAAATCATGTTTTGATATATTATCCCGTCCGGCCAACGTCTGTACGACAGTGCTCCTAGGCCCTCGAGCAGAATCGATGCGTGTTCAGCAGTGCTGTACTCTATCTCAGTGGAAGGTTTTTCAAAAGTTGTAACGGTCCATAAGTTGAGTGTTGAAAGCAGTGTGCCAGAAAACCTGGACTTTTTCTTTTCTTGTTCATGCGCCGGTTCTGCAAAAACTTTATTGCGGCACGCCATAGCAGTTTCGTGCATCTCACGGTTGTTGTAGTTTATATATAAATATAAGGAGCATTTTTTACAACTGCAGGGACGAGTATTAGGGCAGATTGAGTGGAGAGGATGATATGTCTTTACACACCATTCTACCCCACACCAACGTTCCTCGCGAGTAGGGTTCAGGAATATTAAAGCATCGTCTCACGGACAGGTCCCGACGCCTTCTCAGGTTTGTCGTCAACAGTTGATGTGGCCGTCTAAGCGAGCGAGGGCAGGAGTGGCGCGACTGCTGCAACTGGATCGTCGCCGGCACACCGCTGCTCTACTGTGTGCGCCGCTTGCCACGGGACAGCACACCGATATCTGATCCCTACTCACCTCGCGAGGACCACGTCCCAGGAACGACCCGGAAATGAGGAACCCGGGAGCGTCTGCCAAGGCCCGCACTCGGCAGCTGCTCCCTGGCAGGAGCCGCTCGACAGCACCCCCCCCTTGGTCCAGGGACAGGGCACCAGGACCGGATAAGGTAGACACGCCGTGGGTGAATCCCCGCAGCAGGAACGACGGCAAGAGGTCTTCTTCTGGAACGTCGCCTAACCCGTGGTTCCGTGCCCCGAGACCCTTCGCACGTTCTCTCGTAGCTTTTCCGGCTTCGTTCTCCATTTTTCTTGATTTCTGCCCAGCTGCCCTGCCACCTCCCCCAGCCCGTCGTCTTCTTTCCGGTTTGCACTGGTAGCTCGAGTTCACTCACGGTCCATGTCACAGTGTAATAATAAAAAAACACAACACGCAAGGAAAAAGAAGAGAAACTTGTGTCCTTTCCCCAAAATATCCCCCTGCTCAAGAAAGTTGATTTGTAAAAACTTAACTTGTCCACCAGCGCACGGAGTGTAAACGAAATAACACGACCAGAAGTACAAAAAACCATTGGTCACAAAAGCCCCTACAGTTAAAAAAAGTGACCCATCGAAGAACAAAATTGTGCACGCGAGTTTATTTTGAAACGGTGGACAGAAGCGATAAGAGGGAGTGGGAGTCAATTGCGGCTGAGGTAGTCGACACCTACGTGGTCGGAGCCCTTAATGGTTTCTACCACGAAGTCATACTCAGTGAGTAAGAGACTCCTGCAGAGCACCTGGCTATTTTTTTGTTTTGTAGAGTTGATGTATGTTAGAGGGTGGTGGTCAGTTTGCAGCACGAATTTCTTTCTGAACAGATAAACATGAAACTTTGGAATGGCCCACACAAGTGCCAGCGCTTCTCTTTCGATCGCGGAGTAGCGAGCTTCTCGCTCGAGGAGTTTTCGACTAGCATAGGCTACTGGATGTAAGACCCCTTCGTTACGCTGTTTAAAACCGTTCCAACACCAGACGATCCGTGCTTAAGATGAAACGCTCATGCAAGTGCGGTGAACGTAATACGGGGCTCGATGACAGGAGCCGTTGTAGTGTTACAAACGCTTGCTCATGACATTCTTCCCAGACGACCTCGTTAGGACCTCGTTTTCTGGTCAGTTTCGTAAGAGGGACGACCACAGTGGAGTAATTCAGTACGAAGTCCCAATAATATACAGTTGAGCCAAGAAAAGAACGACCATCTTTTTTCGTCTGTTGCCTTATTTCAGCGTGGATTTTGTCCAACGTCTCAATGTGAGCCCTCACAAGATTGTACCCCACAGTATGCCCCATAAACTATACTTCAGGGAAAGCCACCTAACTTTTCGAAGGCTTTATCGTCAAATGAGCAGCACAGGGTAAGCGTGGTAATGTGCTGTTCCCATGTTTTGGTAGCGATAAGCACATCCTCAGCATACTGATAGATATTTCGTATTCCTTCTGCAAGTCTTCTTCTGCAACCCGAACGCTTTTATGTACGTTTACTCATTTTTTCTGGCTTTGCTCACTTGTTCACCCCTAGTGAAGTAGCGATGACCACCGTTACTCGGGCTAAGCTTTGAGAATTACTTTCACTCTCTCCCTTTCTCTCTCACATTCAGATTTTGTCTAAGTCTCTAGAAGGTGAAGTTTCTTGTGTTGACTACGTTTCAGGAAGGTGTTTATAGGTATTCATCAGCATCATTCTATTTTTCTTCTTTAGCTGTTTTTTAAACTTTATATTTTCCAATTCTGTTAGTCCGTATAAGAATGATAGCAGTGCATTCCGCTTCGTGAAAGCGCAATTTTGTCTTGCTGTTGTTCGATTGGCTTACTTGCCTTTAGTGTCCTTCTCAGTTCTGCGTTGTTTACTACGTCCTGCACTTCGACTTACAGTAATCAAACTATCAGTAACGTTGGTTACAAAGCATCAATCAACAACCTTATAACATCGGTTAGTGAGAGGCTAGGTTGTTGCATGATGAGAATGGCCCATCCAGTCCAGTCGGAGTACTTCGAGTACTCCGACTTACAGTAATTTCACTACCAGTAACGTTAGTTACAAAGTATCAATCAACAACCTTATAACATCGGTTAGTGAGAGGCTAGGTTGTTGCATGATGAGAATGGCCCTTGGTTAAAATTGCCTAAGGAACATGCTCAAAAAGACTAGAAAAAGACGTTCTCCACCTCAAAGAAACAAGTCTTTGAGATCGCGATTGTTCTTTCTGTGGGTAAGACGGTGGCACTGTTTATCAAGCGTGTTATTACCAGAAACCGGGTTTCAAGGTGCAGAGCGAGATTTGGTCAGCCGACACCGCGTAACCCAGCACGCGACGGGCAAATCTTCTCAGGGAGGAATGCACTCTGTAAAAGCATACTCAAACCGAACATGCACTGCTCATCAGCAATGTATTGCGCCGATCACGATGCGCTGATTGATAATAAGACCCGCCTAGAGTTCTCGTTTTCACACTAAGGGTGCGCACCTCTCCACCGTGATAAAAGACGGCGGGCAAAAATACAAAGCCACGTTATTACACCCAAAGTGTGACAATTTTACTTCCATTTAAGATTTGTCAGTAGCATATTTGTTGCAAAGTTGGGGAAACCAAGGCCGTCAAACGAAAGATCGATACTGGACACCTATATATGAGTAATAATGTTGTTTAATTATCGCACATTTTGAACATGTGTTTAAAAAGCAGATTGCACATTTCTGCATACACGAATTACATTTGCAAAGAGCTTAGACGAGTACACGTGAAGATTTTATTGCCCCCCAGGGTGGCTAGTTTGCTTTCAAGTTCTGGATGCTCAATATAGGTACCCGTCCACTGAAATAAAAAAAAGATGTTATTACGGATACTGCACACAGGTAGAAATGCTTTGCGCTTGCATTCTGCACATCTAAATTTCAATTCCACAGCACAGCTAGTCTTCCAAAGTTAAATGTCTAAACACATGATTCGTCTGTTTGTCTTCTAGTCGTTGCAAATTATGTTTCAACTTGCCAGCTATTGCGGCCAATGATTAGGAATCCTGGAAAGATAACTACTTTTATAATACTTTTTTGGGCTGGAAGATGGGTGAAGGTACAATTCAAATAAGTTGTGGGAATTTCCATATGGCAAGCTACAACCGATACAATATAAAATTGCGAGATAGCCGAGTTCTCATTATCTTAGAACTGCACAGAAGATTCCAATGTTCTCGCCCGAAAAAGTACACAATACAAACCAAACTTTCCCTGCCAAAATAACGTAACATAACAAAACTTTATTACAGAAGGTAGGTGCGTTGGTCAGCATGAGGAAGAAAGAAAGGTGGGGGGGGGGGAAGAGCCTAAAGGTTACATTCGGCGGTCGACGCCAGAGGAGCACGCGAACTGCCAAAGAGAAAGCAGCGTCTGCCGTGCAGTGGCGGGTTACAGCCCGCTGAGTAAATTAAAATTTGTGTTCATAAGCATTTGCTTCAGAACATCATTGGTCAACTGGCGTGCGCACACAATGTACTAAATCGGCTGAATACTTAACGTCCACCCAGTTTTGTTGCATAATGCACAGTACAATGAATAAGACCTTTTAAAGAAAAGTGTCGTTATTCAAATTTTTATCGAACGTGAATTTGATCTTTGGCAACTATTCACAAAAATAGCTTTCAATTAAGGTGGGATGTAACAAAGGATGGCAAGCTTCTTCTTTAAGGCAAAAAATTCGCGCTTTAGTCTGTAGCCGCACGTACGCCTCAATTTTCCTGTTATCACGGTAGTGTTGGCCAGCGTATGGCTCAGCGTCATATCACGTCCGACAGCGGTGAGACGTGCGAGGGTAGTTTGCACAGTTATCATGCGAGGAACTAACCCGCCAGTGCAACCTTCGTGTTCAAGCATGTCACAACCTCTTTCCGCTTGTTATCAACCGACTTGCCGTTAACAAGACGCCCAGCAAATTCATGTCGACACCCAGCAATAAAAAAACCGCCACATTGTAAGCAGAATTGATTGTATCGTGAGGGCGCAAAGAGCCGCCAGACGAACATTGCACTGGCAGGATCGTCCTACGCATGCGAAGTACTATCACTCATTTCGCCGATGTCGACCTTGATAAGGCGCCGACCCACCACCCGGTCGACACTCACACGATATTTTCAAAAAATGCAGCGCCTGTACATTGCACATAAGGTAACTACGTAACATCAGGCACACCAAAGAAAGGCTAGTTCATCTAACATAAAAGTATGTTCAAATAAAAACCGAGCTTGTCTAAGCTTCTGTGTAATTGGTTGGGACGTGGAGACGATCAGATTCGGCCGCTTTCCAAAACAAACAATTAGTTATGAAAATGCCAAAAATTCTGCGTTTCGATGCGGGCGGGGCAAAATTCATATTACATTGCCTGGAACCAAGATACTTGAATATTTTCAGAAAATGTTATTATTATACGATTTTTCTCTGTTTAGGTATTCCTTAGGACTCCTTTTAGTTTCTTTTGACGCGAAGCTGTATTTGTATTGCATCGCGAAGAGTTTATTATACGTACTTCAAAATTTACACTATCTTTTATTGAAGGTAACGAAAACCATGGAATGGGGAACGCATTATGATGGTTGGGTTGGCGGCTAAACATGTGCTGTAGGATATTTACGGTAAGGTGGCATACTGTCAAAACCTGATCTAAACAAACCTGGTGTTACGAACTCCCCGATCTAACGAATAAATTCGGATACCAATGGAATGCCTACATGGGTCAGTGCTTGAACGAACTCGATCTAACGATATAAATACCGTACCCTTCCCCACTAGAGCAAGCATTTAGAGAAATAGACGCATTTCGAAACAGGAGCAATTTCAAACTCGAATTTTCAGAACGCTGCAAAGGTTTCTCCGCCAACCCAGAAAAAAAATCAACAACGCATCTAGTGTCTTTTCTAGAGAGGTCTGTGAGAAAGCCTAAGGTGACCGGTGTCCCGGTTTTCAATCAGTTGTATTATCGGCGTGAGCACTGTTGGAGGCGATGGTCGCGGTTCCCTCATTAAAATGAATTTTTTTCTTTCTGTTTACTTGAGTCTCCTGCATGTTGACTATGTGGCCTTTCTTTTGACTTTTACATTGTGTTACCTCTAGGACATACCCAGGCTGTGTACTTTTTATGGACTGCCGGACGAACAGCCATAATGTTTCACCTTTGTGTGTTCTATGGTACAAATGAAGTTTAAATTGCCATACGAAGATTTAATTTCGGACGAGAAGTATAAAACTATAAAACCGACTGGCGTTCTTTACTTTCTGAGTTCGGCAATGCTATTTCCCATATGTGTACTCAAATCAAAATGAAGTCAAAAGACTTTGGCCTACTTCCTCTGTGTTGCCTATAGGACATTGGGTGGAAGATATAATAACAGTTTGCTGTCTTAATTATTTTTCTGTTCGCCGTATTGCTGTTGCTCCTGCATGTACTGAAGGCAAAATCAAGTCAAAAGGCTGTCTAACGTCATTTGTGTTGCTTCTGGACACTGGGTGGAAGGTAAAGCTATTTGTTGCCTTAAATTCTTTTTCTGAAGAGCCGTAAACTAAACAATCCTGTTGTGCTTACTCCAGTAAACATGAAGTGCAGCAAGTAAGAGTTAATTATACTCGAACGGTTAAGTTTTTAGGCTTGGCTAGAGATGGTAACAAACAATGTCGATGGTTTGCGGAAATTATGCAGCACTGTATAAGTTATTTCGGGCTAGTGAGGTCTGCTGAATTCGTAGAAAAAATATTACCAACTTGTATATTTGTTTCAAACAGTGGCGTAAGAAGGATCCTTATTGAACGAGGCTATTAAAAGTGCCTCCGCCCTCCACTTACGAAAAAATGGGAGGGAGAAGACCATAAAGAGCAGAAAAAGTAAAAAAAAAAGCTGAATAGAAAAGAAAGCAATGAAAATAAAAACGACTTAAAAAGTGGCTTCCAATTGGCCTCGTCTTTTTGTTTCCTTCAGGCTTGTTGTAAATTGGCCTTTCCTGGCCGCGAAATGCTGAAGCCGTGCACGCTTTATTTGGGAAGAGCGTGCGATATAAAGATATTGCGACAGAAAAAAAACAAGGGACACAGCCAGCCTAAGGAATATAACGTAAGGAACGAAAAATTCAATTCAAACACACAGCAAAAAAAAAGTTCCCCTTGGGGGTTTCCAACCTCCGCCCTTTTGATCAGTGAGTGAGTATTCAACCTCAAGCCACGGAAGCGGAATGCGAGGGCATTGTAAAGTTAGTTTAAATGTTTCAGATTGCCCTGCTTCGCTTTGCCTCCATTCCAGTGAACTATGGTCCCTACAAATATTTGCTAGTCTGCCACCCCCGCGCATTCTCTATAGGGAGTTGTGTCCGTGCTGCTGATGTACACAATGGCGCTGCGCAGAGGGCGCTTCGAGCAATCGAAGCGCCAGAGCGGTCGGAGCGAGAGCTACCGCCTGTCCGCCCGCGCCGCGCTACTGCTGCGGAGAGCGGGTGCGCACCGGGTTTGTCAGCCAGTCAGAGCGGTGAAATCCAATGGCTCGAGGAACATCAGCTCACAATTTAAGGTAAGATAAAACTACTATTAGACTCTTTATTTTCACGGCCCGGATTTTCGCTAATCGGACTACGGAAACTATAAGAACGCCACCTCCGGGGCATTCAACACTTTTCTCCACCACACTCGAGCCAACAATCTGGCCTCCAACCTGTACTCCTCGCAATTTCGCTTCTGCGAGGCTCCGTGCACCCTCTACCATATCATGTGGGGTTGTGATGAGAACCCGCAACTACCCCCCTTGCTTTTCCCTTCCCCTGAGCACTGGGAGAGAGCACTGTCCAGCTCCGACCCTGATGACGAGCTTTGGCTGGTGAAGAGAGCCCAAGAAGCCGGACAGACTCAAGGGGTCCTGGAATGAGGACTGTTCCCCAGGCCTGACAACTTTAAATACACGTTTATTCCTCCTCCTCCTATTTGCGGCCGCTGACTTTCCCGAGGGAGACCTAACGATGAAACTGAGAAACGAGAGTAGACGTTTCGTTACCGCCGCTATAACCATTATTTCGCGCAGTGTTGAGACAGTAAAATCACGTTCAAACAGGGCCTGGCGTCACCACAGGCAGTGTTTATTCTATTTAATTTTAATACTGGGTTATCCCCGAATGTTATGCATTGAAAGTGGTCGGCATGTAGCCGGCCAGGCTAGCTCAAGAAAAAGGGGGGAGGGCGGAAAGCTCTAGGGAAGGGCTTTAATAAAACAAAAACCCGTTCCTAACTACTTCGAGGGGAGGAGGAGGTAAGGGGTAAAGCAAGGCGTATATAGGGTCACTGGACTAAATAGGCCGCAAGACGTCTTCTTGTTAACTTTAAACAGCCGTAAATAAAATGATTGGCCATAACACAAATATTATACCTTGTTGCTTTCTCCGCGTGCATCTCACGATTCCTCCGAGTAGGGGGGTGACTAAAATAAGGCCCTGTGCAAGCATGATCTCATTAAAAAAAGCTTCGCGTGCACCTCAAGTTAGCGGATTTTCCAAATCATGGAATTCGAAAAAAAAAAACACCCACCTCCCCTCGCAGGAACCCCTGTGTAGATGCGACGCATAGGCGGAGCGGCGAAGGGACCGCGTTTTATAGCGCGCATAACGTTGAGGGGACTGCGTAAGCCGGTCCCAGTTGATGACGACGTTGGCGTACTTGTAAAGCGGCGTGGACTCTAGGTGTTTGAGGCAAGCGTGGATGTTGCTTCGCCGGAGAACGGCACACGGGTTATATGCGCAGCGCGCCCAAAGGAGAGGAAACCGCGGAAGAGAGAGTACTGCACATGCGCCGGACCCAGCGCGTCTGCCGCGGCTACGACGCAACGTGTCGCGGCTATGACGCAACATAATCCAACACAATCCACTTTAATCCAATCCAATCCAAACCCAATCCAAGCCAATCCAATCCAAGCCAAGCCAAACCAAGCCTTGCCAAGCTAAGTCAATCCAATCCAATTCAATCAAATCTAATCGAATCCAATCCAATGCCCCTCGCGAGAGAGTGTTCGGTATCGGAGAGGAGAGGGGGTGAGCGGTGGAGAGCGCAGCTGGCGCGGCGAGGAGAATGCGGGAGGGGTGGACAACGCCGACGACGACAACGACGACGACGCCGGAGGGACAAGGCGAGTGAATCAGATGCTCTGCATATAAAAACTGGCGCGCAAAATCATAGGTTTGACAGCACCCACTTTCTGCATGTTGACTGAATGGGCCAAACAAATATCGTAAGCATGTGTACAGACGTAATATTTTTACTCGGCAATAACATTTAACCGATATTCCCAACTGAGTATGCTGCGAAGATGTGCGATGGGGCTAAACTAATGAACCATGCGAATTGGTCAGATCGCTCAAGCCTCAAAGAATATATTTGACTTGCAAACACAGACAGGACGATTCCAAAGTGCCCCAAAAGAATTTGCGGAGTGCCCACACAGCACACAAATGTTTTCACTCACTTACCTATCCATGGCAGTGTACTGCGGGGGTATACACAAAAACGCTTCTTTGTGAAATAACAAGTCGAAATTCCCCGTAAGGTGCCCCAGTTAGCACAAGAAGCCGTGCCGACAGTGTTTCGGATGCCCCCGAGTATTCGTGGAACCCTTTTTACCACCCGCCGCCGTGGGTCAGTGTCTAAGGCGTTCCGCTGCTGAGCACGACGCCGCGGGTTCGATTCCCGGTCGCGGCGGCCGCTTTTCTGATGGAGGCGAAAGGAAAAAGGCCCGTTTGTACTAGATTTCGGTGCACGTAAAGATCACCAGGTGGTCAAACTTAATCCGGAGTCCTCCACTTTGGCGCGCCTAATCGCCTGCGTTGCATAGGCGCGTAATCCCTAAAATCAATCAATCAAGCCTTTTGACCGAAAGAGGATGTACAGGATATCACGCAGCGTCACAATTCCGTGGTTTGGCTCGATTGTTCATAATACACGAAAACGTAATCCAATCAACTCATGGTTTGCTAAAGATGACTTTTCGTATTCGTAGGGGCCGATTTATTTGGCTAATGTGTTTTGGAGACAGAAACAAGGAGATGAAGAAAACGCGCAGTTAAAATCGGCTGAAGCCGCCCTGACATACGAAAGAAGCAGGGAAGAGCTCCGTCTAGTGCACTGCTCCCCGCGCCGGCACTAGCCGGCCGCGCTCCGATTGCCTGCAACGCCGCCGCTGCATGCATCACGGAGGAGCCCCCTCCGTGGCCGCCGGACGGCAGACGAGCAAATCTTTCTAGGGACCATAAGTGAACTATTTGCCTGCGTCAACGGCTTGAACAACTTGACGCATGGTGCTTTTGTGTGCGTGGGTGTGTGTGTGTATGTCTGCAGGGAATAATTTTTTATGCGCGCGTTCTGTTTATGAAAAGTAAAAAGTGAATGCTTGTACGCTGAACAAAACATTACACAATCATGATGTAGATTATAATGTTAATAACTGTGTTTGTTAAACCATTTTTATTTGCTTTTGAGTAATAACAACATACTACAACAAAAGACGTTGCTCGCTATTAAGGAAATGTACTGTCATTATATATATGGTTGCTATTATCAACGTTAACCAAAAACTTTATTGGCACCTGCCTATTTAGCTTTAAGGGTGATTATGGAATAGTTACTATGTAGCCTACTGTAGTATTAAGTCTAGTCTAAACTAGCAGCCAGTGCGGTTATAGTGAACTATTCTAGTTTACTGTAGTGAGGTCATAAATGAGGTGAGTAAAAAAACCATGGCGTGTTCTTTGTGCGCTGTTTGCGGGTTGGTTGGCTGGATTTCGATATGGTGTTGTTACGTGAATCACTACGTGCTCCTCCTGCCGTAATATTACCTGTTCGTGCTCGCACTTGTGCCATCTGAAAGGTCGTGACTGCTGGCAGAGCGCATGTGTCGTCGTTGTACTGCGCTGCTCAGCTGTAGTAAACGCACATTCAGGCCGCCATTTGAATTTAACACCTGACAAGTTGTGCGTGCCTACGTGAATCAAAAGCCTCTATTGCATGTTTCAGGCTGTCGGCGTGACGTGTGAAAAATGCTGCGTGTTCTGCCGTAAGTGATTGTTTATCGTCTTGCATGTTAAAATTTTCATCCGCGTTGTCGCAGCGCCGTTTTGTTAAACGTGTGTACCATTTTCCTTGGTGTTCTGCTCGCCGCGTTCTTTCTATCGTAAATACCGGCAGCTTGGAGGCAGTTACATGAATGGTTTTCTAGGAGCGGCGGCAAGTATGCTGTGTGAGTGATCGACCCCCTTGGCATTGCAGGCAACGAAAATGTAATCATGCTGACTGCCCAGCGGCCGCCGCTTCGCTTGGGTAGATTCAATCGCCAAAGCTTGTTGCATAAATAAAGTAAAGAAAACTGAGGTAATGGTTGTAAAACAAGGCGCCCACTCCCCGATTTTTTTTTGAGGAGGCAGTTGACCACAGTATATTTTTTACAGGACATAGGGCGCTTAGCATTGTTTTATCAGGTAGTTTTCGTTTATGGGCACAGAAATGCAAGGAGGCTGCATTACATTTGCAGTTATAATACGTTAGAGTTGCATATACGTTGAATTTTCAAACATTTAAAGGAGCCATGAAGACAAAATGCAAGTTGGGTTTATTAGAAAGACTGCGTAGTCCCGATAACAATGATACCAACATCATCGCAATCTTCGCACAAATAATGGATATATTAAAGAAAACGTGTGAAGCAGTCGCGACCCCCTAGCCTATTTCCCGCAACATTTCTGTGACGTCACGGAACCTTGTTTGTGCGAGTGGCAGCCGCCTAACTGACCTGTCGCGACGACACATGACTGGACGTCTGTAATGGAGCCTCTAGTTCCATTTGACCACATCACTTGAATGCTAACGTGCAGTTAACGCACTGAAAATCATGTTTTATTGTTGGCCCGTATGACGTCATTCTTGCTCATGACACGTCACTGTGGCGGAAAATTTGAAAGTTTTTAAACACTTGTTGGTTTTTTTCGTTAAAAAAATCATCTTTTGTGGCTGTAATGGAGCTGAGTCAGATACAGAATCCTAGTTCTTTTAAATTAAACAAAGTTGTATTTTCTCTTCGTGGCTCCTTTAAGAATTCGGGGAACCTGCAATCACATCTTACGGCACGCTTTCAACTGAGCGTGTTCAGCTCCCGCTCCGTAACGAGTTACTTCGCAGGTTCCACAGAGTGTCTCTTCGTCCGAGCATAGACACATGTGATCGTTCTGGCGGATTGCTTTCTGCGACCAGACCTGGACTATCCTCTGTGGAAGTTGATCTCCCCTCCTATGCGACTAGAAATTGCAGGCATAGACGATAGTCGTAAATACATCCACTAGAGGCTAAATGCTTGGTCCTCCCCACAATGCATCACCTTAACCACGACCCCCCTAAAGCTGAAATTTTACACGCGGGTAAAAAATTCCGAGAAATTTTATAACTCAGACGTATCTCTTTTACTGGACCTTATAAAGTTGCTCATTATTATTTATGTGTCTGCTGTCAACTACAGCAATGTGCGTTCTGGGGTAATGCACGGTGTTTATGAGGAATATGAGGCATACAAACAGAGAACACACAAAAAGTGATAGTAATGAAATAGGGGTGAAGGTGGTGAGTAAAAATATACAAACATTTAGTATGGCCACATAAAGCAAAAATCGCTTTAAGAACAACATCGCGGAGGGTGGGTGCACCATACCCGTAAGTTAACATACACAAGCTTAAGAATGTGGTTCGCTCAGATTAGTGCTCACATCAACAAAAAATGCAGGTACGACCACTCAAAAACAGATGTATTGAAAGTTCATGTTTTTGAAAGAACGCCTAAATGAAATCGTGTCTTCACAAAAATGTCAATGGGGTGTAAATACAAGTTGTTAAGCGTGCTTTGCCAATGGCTAGTCGGCGCGAGGCTCAGTTTTCTATCTACATAAAAGCAGCTACGTGGAAGCAGTGGTCCGCTCGGCGAGCAAAGATGAAACCAGCTCATAAGGGAAGTGTAGGCAAAGTTTTAGGGCATACAGGAGAAAAGCAGAACCACTTCACACCTTGACCACCTTGTAGATACCACGAAGCAATCAGAAGCTTGAAAATCTTCGGTTTCTATGGCTCAGATTACGTCGACCGTAACATCAATTTGATGTCTACGTTACCTCGGAAGTAACACAAAACATATAGGTAAAGTTACCTCCCTCATTACTTTTTTTTTTCACTTTGAGTTAGGTGGACATAACTTTAATCTCGCACTACGGGTTACTAAGTCTAATTGGGATAGTTGAGTACACATTATTGACACTAAATAACAGTGTCTGCATGAGGACGTAAGATGTGACAGACTAGAGTGCTGACGAACAAAAGTTTTCCTGCGTTTTGGCAGCAGCCCCTTTCGCATAGGGGTGATTTCCCGTGCAAGTCGGGTGAACATCCGAAGCGTTGTATTCCCACACAAGGGCCGAGCGCCAGGCCGGTACGTCGCTTGTATCTATTTTACCAGTGGGCGCCCGTCACCACCCAGCCACAAGAATAGACATGGTGCCTTCCACAGCCACGGCGCACGCTCAAATCGCCACCGCCTGTGGCAGGACACGCCCCCAGACATTTTCCCCCCTGGCAATGCGGCAACGTGGCTTGATGGCCGGTGGTTCCGCCAGATGGACAAGGGTCATGGGCCCCTCGCAAGGGTAAAGGCAGCTTTCCAGGTGGGAATTAGTCTTTCAAGGGTCCACACTTGACCAGGGATGCCTGTACCCATTCAAGAAGCGGGTGAGTGCCCGGCGGTACCAGGAACCCGGTTCCTCCCGCATACGAGGCGACAGCTGTGTCTTTGAGCCATCGCTGCGGTTCTAACAGTTACGGGCCTCTTCTAGCGAGGCATTTCACGACAAAGTCGAGTAGCTTCCCAAGCTCGAGATCCCCGATTAATGGGGTCTTGTACCAAATTTACAGGTTGGTGCCCATCGGTTGAGAAGTACCTACCATTTTCCCGTACCCATGGTACAAATCGGCGTGGTATTATGTTTTCTAGTACACTGGATCCCCCGTACGGGGGTGCCTGTAGCCATTTTTATTAGGGTGGGTGACAAGCGTCTCCAGAGGAACCTACCACGTCTGCCACAGTGTTAGTGCCTGTTCAAGCCATTTATCCCCTGCAGAGACGGCGTGCTTGTACCCTTTGAAGTGGTGGGTGCACAGCGGTCCCAGACCCCGCCCGAAGGGGTTCTAGGGACCTACCACTTGCACCCATGGCTACTTGTGGTCAAACTACAAGTGTTCGTTCCATCGTCGAGCCAAGCTACGGTACGGGGACGCTTGTACCCTTTAAAGGAATAGGTGGGTATCCGGCAGCCCAGGAATTGAACTTTGTACCTCCACCTTGCGAGGAGAGTATTTTACTAGTCGAAAATCGCTGTCGGCCTTAAAGTTAGGACCCCTTCTTTTGGGGCATTTCTCGACGATGTCGGGTAACTTTCCAAGCACTGGATTCCTCGTTCAGGGGTTGCTTGTACTAATTTTAGTACTGGTTTGTGCCCAGCAGTACCGAAGTACCGACCACTTTCTTCTAAATAATGATACGGTCCGGCGTGGTATAACGGTTTCCTGGAGTGCCCGCATGGTATGAGCCTGTTCACATTTTCAATATGGAGGGGGGGGGGGGTAGTGTCTGAAGTCTCAGAGGAGCAGCCTCCCACGTATGCCGCAGTGGTAGAGCGGGTCCAAGCCCTTTATCTCCGGCCGAGGCAGTACATGGGGCGCTGGTACCATTTTAACTCGCAGGTGCCCAGTGGTTCCTCACCCCGCGCCAAGGGGTTCGAGAGTCCTCCAAAGTTGCCTCCGACGGCTTTATGTGGTCAAGCTCCAAGCGTTTATTCCCACGTACAAGGCATCCAGAGGCTCCGGGTACGCTAGTACCCTTTAAAATATCTGGTGAGTATCCGGCCGCCCAGGATTTGAACCTGGTACCTACCTCCTACGATACGAGTGTTTTACAGCTCGACCATCGGCGTTCCTTTGGCGACGGGAAATCACCCTTTCCATAGGGGTGATTTCCCGTCCTCGTCTTTGCGCTATGTTAGCATCAATACTATAGGTTACGTCCGACTTAACTCGGTGCATTGGGTTGAAGTTCCGTTGGACGTAAGTTTACCTTTTAATTTTGGCTTCTATGGGACGTAACTCTCAAAACTCTATTCACCACACTGCGCTGGCTGAGTGTGCCGAAGGAAAGCGACAGATGCACATGATACACAGTAAAGGAAGCACGGATTTTCACGCGCGTTTGCCCATCCACGGCTCCTGAGTCTCGCCATCGAACTTGCGATGGTTGGGTTGTATTTGTTTGCCCTTTAATAAAAAAATGGGATGACTTCATTCATCCAGAATAGATATTTAGACGGCCGGCAGTGAAGTCTTAAGCAAAGACAGACTTTCCGAAAGTATCGTGTGCGCATTCTTTGTTTCGCCCCTGAGGAGTAGGTTTATAAGTGCTTAACCTAGAAGACATTTGACTGCTTCTGTTCAATGTCGTCATTCACACGACAACAGTTTGGCAATAGCTATTCTTTCTGTGTGTGCAGTTTTTTCTCAGAGGGACCTCGGTGATACCGGGTGGTCAGGAGCGATCGATTGCTCATCAAGGGTTAATGTAAATATTTCATGATGGCAGATTCGAACGAAGAGGGCAGCCGAGATTGCTATGCATTTATATTTTTACCTCGGCGTGAATGAACGGCCCGCGTCAGAATGAAACACATACCTATTATTTAAAAGTACTATTGTTTTCGTAACATTCTAGTCGGTTATTTTGCAATCTGGTGCCCTATGCGAACATTCTTGACATCGCTATAGGAAAACCATCAACAAGCGTTTGTTGAAATGTACTATAATCTACAGATGGAACGAAGGGATAAAGACATGTAGTTTAGGAAGATTGGATGATCTCTCTGCCCATTGCTATCATTTCAGAGAGGTGTAGAGGTAACTTGCATTTTAATAATATATCGTTTACTCATGGGCACTTCCCTCAGCAAAGGAAGAAGACGAACAGTTCTGATGCGGGTACATTTTGTGAGTTCTTCTTGCCACCTTTTGATGACAGGACAGCTCTCTGGATACATAATTTGGCATAATACTCCAATCATATTCCTCGAATCTTACGGTAAATACGGTTGACAGCTCATTATAAGTAATACTTTATTAAAATTGTCACATTTACAGTAACATTTTGCTGATGATACAAGGAAAAAATTCATAGCACCAGAATGAAAATGTGGTTTTATCTGTTTCACCAAATTTTTTTGCGGTTTAGAACTGTTTAACTGAATGACGATGAGTTCCATTTCTATAATTCAAATCGGAAACAAAATACAGAAAACACCCCTGTAGTTTCTATAATTTCACATTGCGAGGTGTATTCATAAACGAATTTGAATAGCAAATAAACACTAAGCTCGTTGCAACGTGACAAGTTGAAGATAGTTACGAGCGGGCCTGCAATATGCAACTACAGTTGTAAGAGGCCCACCAATGTCAGGCACCATTAGGATTTGTGTGTACAACTGGATGAGCTCAGAAGCAAACATCATAACAAAAAGAATATTAAACATCACATTTTTACATAAAAGTTTAAACAAAGCTGGTGTGTGGACGGGAGCGGTCGAGCAGTTTGCTTCAGAGTGTATTTATATTTTATAAATTCTTTTTTGTAACTACTTGCGTTACCGAACTGCGCTTAAAGTACACGATTGAAAAAATATTGAAGTTTCGCAGCGGGGTTCTTCTAATCTAGCAACGGTATTTTACATTTTGCGAGCGTTGTGCGATGTAAGCAACGATACAAAAGAAGCATGAGGTCTTCAACCATCATGTAAAAGAACATGCTTTCATACACGACGTAATTTTCGCTATTATGTTCAGCGCTCCTGCGCATTAAGGGACTGTGGATATATAGTGAACGATATATCAGAACAAAATGAAGATGCTTTCAGTGTTTTGTGTTGCCTGACCAGTTCTCTTTGCGAAATAATGAAGCGAACATGTAGAGGGATAAATATGCTTTGAGTGCTTGCTGTTGCTCGAAAATAGTTTTTTTTCAGTCGGTTTGTAACCGTAATTATAGAGCTGTTAATCTTTTTCACAGCCAGAGCGTATTCATTGCTTGTACATCTTAAAGTTTTGCTGATGGTAGAAAAGGAAAAAATATCGTAAAAACTTAATTACCCTTGCTGTTAATCAAGTTAAACCAAATGGCTCGTGCGGATCACCTTCGCAAACTGTCGGGTTTCGAGCAGCTATTCTTTCGAGCAATACCTTTCGGTGAAACACAGTTATCAGACTTATTCAGTGCGCGAATAAATGTACATATATTTATTTAAAGTTTTTGGATAGTGAAATCGGTCTTCTTTTCTAGAAGTTCTTTGACGAAACTGAAATCTGTGTAATGAGTGTTACGCCTGTCTCTAAAAAAGCCTGGGCAAATTATGTAATCCTCTCGTTAGAAACATACTGGGCATAGCACTCACCACATTCCTTTAGATTCTGTATACATTCCGCATCCCTTTTTAGAAAAGCAGCCACTGAAACATTGGATGCGCGGGTAAAAACAACGGTGCATGTTACACACACGGAAACACTACGCACAAAGCAAATTCGTAGACAGTCATCAGTGGTTCGTATGCATATTGAAATTAATTTTCGCAAATTCACCATAGCATTTTGGGAAACAGGGTAAAGTATTCAAGTACATCAGAAAATTGGAGGGAGGGACGCTGCATGTGAAACGTAGGTGAATTACACGCTAAACTTTTGGTAATCGTGGGTATACTCGTATTTATCATATGCTAATGCACACACACTGAATCTTCTGAATATATACAAATTTACCCTAGAATAACTTCTATTATTAGTAGAAAATATATGTGATAACACACTAATATGTCCAATTTTTTAGTACATTATAATACAAAGTAGGACAGCTCAAATGTGACCTTTGTTTTTTGGGAGTGCAATTTGGCGCCTGGAACAAAGAAAAATATCCGATGCGGAAAAAACGCTACGTAATCACCGCCCTTATAAAGCGGAAAATGTTGTACCAGCACCGGCAGGTGAGCTATATACATGGCACACGAATGGCATAACACTATTCATCAAAATGTTATAAGCCACATACAGGGGCACTGCATATACCAGCCAATTTAATATCGTTTCTTCAATTCCGGCACTTCCGCTAAGGGATTTGTATTTATGACTGTGCTATAAATATCTGACCAAATGAAATGTAAGTAATGTTCGGGAGACATTCAAATGCGTTTTGTAGAATTTTGTACGTCAGGTTCGGGGCTGTCCCCAGTATGTCAGGAAACTTTAGCATTAGGCGCAAGAACGTCTTGGTATAAACAGCCGAAGCCTATTTTTTTTTCTGAATTCTTCATTCAACACTGTTGAGTTTTAAATAATTTTGTGCAGTTCATCATTGTTGTTTGCGTTTCCGATATGGGGAAACTACCCCGCAGAAATGTCCGGGATGTCAAAGCTGCGTACACTCGCTCAGGTAAACATCCTCTATGTTACGAAACATGAGAAGGATTGAATGACAATAACTAACGGCATAGGAAAAGAAGTAGGTACGTGTATTGCATGTACGGTTCGCATGTACAAGCGTATGTATGTAGATACGTATGTTTGCATGTATTTATGTATATATATACACACACGTGCATGTTTGCATGTATGTAGATGTTTGCAAGTACAAACACTTCCCCTGGAACACGTTATGAACATGTTATGTACTTTACTGAATTCCCACTTTAGAAGAAGGGAACGATTACATTTCTCTTCTACCGATATTCTGTGATACATACATTCATCAGTAAGAACATTTTTTTTTCTTACTACAAAAGGTACTTTTAAATGGCTCCGTGTCCCCTCTTTGAAGCACACTGCCTTTATTATAAACGTTTGCACGAATAAGCTGAGCTCTTCCCGGGTAAACAAGGTAATCCATGTAAGGGCAAAATGAAGTAGACACCTTGGACTGTTTGAGTAAAGTGAGAAAGCATTATGACTTTTTTCGAGATGTTGGATCACGTGCGCGTAATAGTAGCTCTTTTGTCGTTGTGTCATTTTCGGTAGTCATCTGGGGGTGATATTGTGTACCGTGTTTCTACACTCACGGTCTTTTTCTGGCAGCGTCGTTTTGTTTTTGCTTTTTGTTTCGTCATTCTTTATGGTGTTCTCCCATACCCACGGAGTGGGGATTATCTCTTCGTTTTGCTTGCATTCCTCTTTTCCAAAATGCGCTTTTTCTATTGGTTATTACCGCAAATTTGGGTTTCTCTTTGTGTAATTAGCACGCTCAGGTTACTTCCGTGGGACTGAATACATGTCTGTAAGTCAAGTTTTATAAGTCGTCCAAGTGCACATCGCATTGCCTATGTCAATATTCCGTTTGCTGAAGCCATGGCTTAGACGACCTTCAAGAGGTGTTAGCTTTATTCGCTTTCTGGAGAACCGGTGTTACAATCTGAGGCCGAATGAAATTTTCTTTGTGCAATTCCCTTTGCTCTGGTGGCAACTGTACGCACCCTATTTAGTGACGCCGAAACAGTAGGCTGTACTATCGCCTGTTGACCATTTACGCTTGCGCAACATATATCTGGTCGGGTACAAAATTTCTATTCAACTCACGCCTAAGCAATCGAGCAACGTTCTGGGAAAATGTGTGAAAATTTTAAACTAACGGGAGGACATGAGAAAGTCACAGCAACCAGATGTATTAGGGAAAGCAAATCGGACTACTAGTGAACATGGTAACAATTAGATTGCTAAGGCCTACACTGTTCGGGACGCCTGTTGTAAAGGTAAAGGGTTCGCAGGAAAAAGCTAATGGCTGCGTGTCTTTGGTTTATTGCCGGTGAAAGGGTGTTCATACTGCACGGCCCACCCCTGTATAAGATAGTGCATGCGTTTGTTTTGGTCGATGTGGTTGTTTTAGGAAAAAAAACCACTTGGCTCAATCGAAACGATTGTTCTTGAACGCGTTACGAGTGTAAAGTGACAAAACCATCAGTTTTGATCAATCGCACTGTGAGGACGGTTATTTAATGCTCCATACATTTGCTCAGCAAGCTGTCAGGTACAAAATTGGCAGTAAGAATGCCTGGAACAATCTTTGGAACTAGCCTGGAACAAACATACGGACGCGGGTCACAAATGTTCTCAACAGTACCATTCGGCGTTCACAATATTCCCCAGAAAATGCTCAATAGGTCGATATAAAAATATGCGAAAACTATTTTAAAAATTAGGGAAGACGCAGCTCAGTAACTAACTTTATCCTTGTCTACACACAAGCCTAAAATGTTTTAACTGAATTTTCCGCACGCACCCACCAAAACGACTGAACCCATACGCGCGGTTTCGACCGTGACCGAACAGTGATGTGCCCCTCACTGACGAGCGCATGAAACTCAGAGCGACAGAACGTCATTAACATATCACCTCAAGAAAACAGGCACCAAAAAAAGTGCCGCTCTAGGAGGAAACCCAAACCAGAGAAGCACCGTGCCGCAGCAGCTGGTGCCGGACTCCCACAGGGCGAGAGTTTCGCCCTCACAGGACACAAAATCAACATTTGCGGTGGAGCACTATGCATTGTGACATCTACCAACGAAGACATGCCTTTTTCTGTGCCTCTCAAAGCAATACATATTTTTCATTGTATTTAACCACTACTCTCGTGTCGACTTCCTTGTTGTTATGCAATTCAGATTTTTTTAATATATATTGATGCCAAAACCAGGAAGCAAGCACTCAATTTTACGTAAACATAGGTCGAGAATAAAGATACGAAGGAAGGGAATGGAGAAGCTGATTGTGAAGCGAAACACGCGATGACGACAGTACAACTTCACTGTCAACGATGCGACAAAGGCGCTGCATGACGCTAATGTTCAACATCTAAGTGTCCTTTTGTAGGGATTGCTAGTCAACAACGTCGAACTTAGGAAAATAAACAAACAGATGGAACACTGCCTGCCAGATGACCCCTTCTAGGAAGAAGGGAAGGCTACCATCCTAACGACGATAGTGCTGTTAAATAAACTTGGACGAGAACCGTTGAACGTTAGTTATCGCTTTAATGGTGGGACGGAACTGGTATCTTACAATGATGGTGATAGGGCCATTACAAGGCAGCTACTAATAATGACCACCTCTTCTGTCTTTGTGATATTTATAGCATCCTCTCGGCCCCGCGATAAATGGCAGAGGATACTGAGCATTTCTTCAAGGATTGCAATTTTTAGATGTAATCAAGCACTCATCTTTCAAACCTGTGGTTCAAGGTCATGTTATGAGTTCACTGTGGTCGCAATCAATGGTCACTGTGGTCGCAATGGTCGCAATCAGTCACTGTGGTCGCAGCCTTCTTACCGAAAACGTTTGCCGATTGGAACCACCTTCCCTTTTCCGTTGTAACAATAACAGACCTTTTGTTGTGTAAGACTGCAGTTTCTCAGCAATTTTTGCAACTCTATGCGCTTTCCATTACCTATCTTTGTCTTTTATATGCTTGAATTCTTACTACAAATGCATTCTTTTTTTCAGTTGATTTATGTTGCCTTCGTAATTTGCGCTTCTGACACTTGTTTCTTTTTGTTGTTTTTTTTCCTTGTTTTTATTCCTTTGTGTGTACTGAAATGTTGTACCCACCCCCTCTGTAATGCCCTAAGGGCTCTGAGGTTACTCTAATAAATAAATAAATAAATAAATAATGTTTTTCCTTCTTGGCCACACCATGATACTCCAGTCGTCTACTTCCATGTGTGCTTGACGCGTCTGTGCCATATTTGTTCGGAGGCGTCAGTACTGTTTAAGCGGGAAATGAGGACAATCATCGGCGCTGGAAAAGTCCTAGCAGTCGTCGCGCGAGCTTTGTGTGGTATTTGCGGTGGAACGATTGAATCGTAGCGGAAGTCTTGCACCGGCTGCGTTTTTCTGTGTATAACGATATACCTTCTTAAATCCACCTTTTTCTTTTGTGTTTTTTCTATAGGTCTGCTATAGTACTAATGAGAGCATTAACCACATGGCTTTTAGACTTCTGTGAGGATAATGTACGCACAACACTTAAAGAATTAGTTTAAGTTACAGATTTCGGAATTCGACTTAGAACATTATGTTTAACTAAAAAAAGTATGCCATAGGCCTCTTCCGTAAAGAAACTTGTATTTCTGTTCATAGTTCTACAGACATTAAAGGTGCCACCATGCGCAGCACTGGAAACAGTTGTGGCAGTATTTGAAGCATCCGTGTAAAATTCTGCACACGTATATTTATGCTGCAGGGACAAGAAATGTTGCCCGATCGCGCTTCTAGGCACTCTGTTTTTCTGGACACTTGTAAAAGATACATCACACGATATCGGGCGAAGGTGCCACGGGAATAGAAGTACAGTAGCAGAGGTTTTGATGGTGTCTGAGAACATGACATTAAGTTGTGACACTTCTTCTCTAACTCTGAAAGCGAAGGGAGCAGAGACTGATGGACGATTAAAGTTCAGATATGGATGTATCATAAAAAACATAAGTAAAAGGATGGTGAGGCATTGGTGGGATTTTAAAATCATAAAGCAGGTCTGTGTTAGCTCGCTGACGTTCTAGGCACCATTTGTTGCACTCTACATATAGACTTTCGACTGGACTAGTCCAAAAGGCACCACATGACAAGCGGAGCCCTATATGAAGCACACGGTCCAGCATTCTGAGGGACGTTTTAGTGGCTTACCCATAGACAACAATACCATACTCCAATCGTGAACCTATCAAGCTGGTAAAAACACGCAAAAGAAGTTGTTTGTCAGCACCAAAAAAATGTGCGACAGAACCTTTAGGATAGTCAGTGTTTTTAAGAATTTATTTGTTAGCTGTTTTATGTGTGGGATAAATGTGAGCTTTTCTTCAAAGATTATACCTAAAAACTTGTGTTCCTTTTTGACAGGAATCGAGACACCATTAAGATGAATGTCTGGATCCGGCCGGATTTCCAAGAGGCAGTGTAGCCTCTTGGAAAACAAGACACAAGTGCACTTCCCTGGAATTAATTTAAAACCGTTTGTATCTGCCCAAACAGCGAGCCTGTTAACACCAAGCAGGACTTGGCGCTCGCAGACAGGCAGGCTACAAGACTTAAAAGATAATTGTTCCTCGTCTACATAAATTGAGCAGGAAATCGACGGTGGCAGTGCCTTCCTAAGGAAATTCATTTTCACAATAAAAAGGGTGCTACTTAAAACTTCACCTTGTGGCACTCCATTTTCCTGCACATGAACACTAGGGAGTGCAGTTCCAACTCGCACGCGAAACGTTCTTTCGGACATGTAACTGGAAAGCTTGTTCATCATGTTACCCATTATGCCAAGGTATTTCAGATCGATGAGGATACCATACCTCCAAGCAGTATCACACGCATTTTCTAGATCAAAGAATACTGTCATACAGAAATGCTTCTGCAGGAAAGCGTCTTTTACATACGCTTCTAATGCAACGAGTTGACCGTTGGTAGATCGCCCCACCCTGAAGCGTGCCTGGCAGCTCTCGAGAAGACCATTGCAATCTAAGAAGTACACGAGTCTCCTGTTTATCATCTTCTCAAAGAGCTTACACAGGCAGCTTGTCAGAGCAATGGGGCGATAACTGGCAGGAGAGGAAGGGTTCTTCCCTTCCTTTACGACAGCCACTACTACGGCCTCCCTCCAAGAGCGTTGACTGTGCCCCGAAAGCCATATTTTGTTGTATAGGTGTAGGAGTGTTTCAAGGGTGTCTGAGTGTAAGTGTTGTATCATGGTGTATGTAATGTTTTCTGCACCTGGAGCTGAAGATTCACATGGGGTCAAAGAAGCCTTCAGCTCATAAATTGAAAAAGAAGAATTGTAAGAAGTGTGCGACTTGTTATCACGCAGGGGCTTCTTTTCTGCAGATGTTTTGTGTTTCATGAAAGTGTTTGTGTAGTGTGCAGAGCTGGACAAGTGTTCGAAGTGTTGTGCAAGTGTGTGAGCCTGGTCTTCGACTGTGTCCCCTGTTGTGCTAACCAGGGGCAGGGTATGTGTATGCTGTCCTTTAAGTTTGCGTATTCTAGTCCATTACTTTGTGTGCGTTTGTGTATGAGGTAATGGATGTAAGGAAGGTGCGCAAACTCTCTCGTTTTGCCTCACGGCGCACACGTTTCCCAAACGCCTTGGCCCGTTTGAAGAAAATGAGGTTACCCGACGTGGGGTACTGACGGAGGATACCCCACGACTTGTTCTGGGCCTCCCGCGCCCGCCTACAGTCCTCATTCCACCACGGCCTCCGCTGGTTGCACGAGTCACCAGAGGCGTTGGGAATGGACTTTTCGGCGGCGTCGAGGATGTGCGCCGTGAGGAGTTGAGCGGCTTTATCCACGTTTAGGTGTCTTATGGTTGTGTAGTGTAGTTTCGATCTCTCTGTAAATGTGTTCCAGTTAGCCCGTGCTTCATTGAACCTACTATGGGCAGATAAACTGCTTGGGCCTTTACCTATATATGTTAGTGAGGTGGTCAAGTGGTCACTGCCATATGGGTCAGTTCGCACACCCCACTCGAGAAGAGGAAAGAGAACTGCGAAGCCAACACCCAAGTCAAGGTATGAGTATGTGTTGTGTCCTATGTTGTGGTATGTAGACTGTTTATGGTTGAAAAGGCATGGTCCTGAAGATGTAAGGAATTTCTCTATCAGGCGACCTCGGGCATCCGTATGAGTAGAGCCCCGAAGACAATTGTGTGCATTAGGTCGCCTGTGAGGATGTATGGTTCGGGCAGCTGGTCGACCAACGCCTCGAAGTCAGAGCTATAAAGTGCAATATCAGGAGAAATGTATATGGAGCATACCGTTATCAACCTAATAACTATTATTGTTTGAATTGCTACAGCCTCAAGGACCGTGTTCAAAGTGACAGGGTGGCATTGTAAGTATTTCCGGGCGATTATGGCCACACCCCCCGAATAGTGTGTGCAGCCATCCCTGTCTTTCCGGTATACCAGGTAACTATTCAAGAAATTTGTCTGTTTAGATTGCAAATGTGTTTCCTGAACACACATTACACTTGGCTGAATGGTATGCAGAATCTCATAGACGTCGTCAAGCATTTTCAGTTGGCCTCTGCAGTTCCTTTGAACAATATTTTCTCGTCCCATTATTCAGTGTGAGAGCTACTGGAGTGTGTATGTTTATGTGTCGTCTTGCGGGGCTGTGACTCTTGGATTGAGATTTTTGGGCCTTCCTGTAGGCTTGTACGTCGGAGGCCGCTCCTTGCGCTGCGTTGTAGTCAAGAACGGCACGACGTCCATCTCGTCGTCCGATGTCATGGGTGTGCCCTTCGAACCGGGCCCCCCGGACTGGGCCGCCCTTCGGGGGCCCTTCGTTTGACCGGCCACCACCGCATGTGTCGGAGGCACCAGAACTGGCACGGGCGGTGCGGTGGCGGAGGGAGCCGGTGTGGGGCCCGTGGTGTCCATGGCACCCTTCAACGCACTGGAGGATGGCGAGGCAGCTACGGGAGCGGCACCGGTCCTGAGGGAAGAGGTAGCCACCACAACCGCTGATGGCTCAGCGAGTGGTGCGGAAGCGTGTTGGACTGCCAGAGGCAACCGAGGGGGGGAGGGGGGCTGGACCAAATCCGACTCGCGGTACTGGGTCCCCGCCGAAACCAGACGCCGCTCCGCCCCCCGGCGAGCTGCGTCGGCGTATTTCCCCAGAGGGAAAAAGGCGAACCTCTCTCCGCCTCTGGGAAGGGGATGTTCTCGTTTACTTTCAAGGCAGTAATCTGTTTCTCTTGTTCAAACTTCTCACAATTTCTGGAATATTCAGCATGTGGTCCCTTTCAGTTCGGACAGGTGAAGTGCTCAGATTCACAATTATCGGTTGGATGATCTTGTGCTGCACATTTGGCGCACTTCAGTTTCCCACTACAAGAGTTTCTGCCGTGGCCAAACCATTGACACTGATAGCACCTGCGTGGATTCGGCACGTAGGGTCGGACCGGACATCTCACAAAGCCTGCGCTGACCGACTCAGGAAGTGTTGAGCGGGCAAACGTCAAGATGATGTATTTGGTAGAATGATTTTCTCGTTTAGGCGTATGGCTATTCGCCTCACTGCCATCCCGCCCTGATCACGGAGGCCCTCGAGCAGATTGTCTTCAGTTTCACTTATAAGATATGGAACAGAGATCACGCCTTGGCATCTTTTAAGGCTGCGATGAGGCGTGATCTTGATGTCAGCATTGACCATGCGCGTTTGTGAAAGGAGCTTTGCGGACTGCTGTTTGTTGTCTACCACAATCAAAATTTCTCTTGTTTTCAGTTTCTTAGCCTTCTACGACTTTCCGACAAGCCTTTCAAGATACTTGGAGATTAGAAACGTGGACTGGCAAGTGATTGGTTTTGTCTTAACAAGAGATTCCATGATCAGAATGCGCGAGAAGTTATCGTGCTTTGGTAGCGAGATTGATTACAACGGAGGAAAAAATACTTCGGTGCGGCCCCTTTTCAGAGACCGATCACGTTTGGAGGGGGGTTTGAAAATACCATACAGCATGTCTAGAAGCAGGGGAGGGGGGTACTTTCTTCCGCAGCCTTACCCTGATAGCTGAGGACGTCCCGGAGCTCCCTGCCTGGTAAACAGACAGGGAGCCCATCCGCCGGAGCTTGAACTGGGCTCCGACGGCCACCGTTTGAGTGAGGTTTCTACCCTGCACCTTAAAACTCATTACCATGGTCGGTTACAGCGTGAGTATTGGGGCTCGGGGACAGCGGTGTCGCCAACACCGTCACCAAGATTGATCAAGGTGACTCGTGCGGGGCCCTGCTGGTCGTGTCGTGTTATCTGTTATCTCTGTTGTGCCTGCGCGCCGGGGTACGCGGGCAGATGTGACGTCACTGGCTCAATTGTATAAAACGCGGCTTTGAAATAAAGATGGGGCTTGCTCTTGGTTGCGGCTACATCCGAGTGGTGTCAGTCTTTTGCTCGCATCACCGCTCCCCAAGGAGCGGACACGACAGATCATAACGCTACCTGGATTTGCCGTTTGTTCATTCTTTCTTTTGATTTTGAGATCTTCAAATCGTCACATTTTGCATTGACCAACACAATCACCTCCAAACCCGACGTTCCATGATGGCAACACGTAACTAAAGGCTCCGTGTATGAGTGTGATCTTTGGCAAGTCTGTCAATTGTTCACAAGTGGTTCTTCGTTGAACTTTGGTAGTGCTTGTTGACCTTCATATCGTTGACCATCAAACGTGTTTTTGTGCAATGAGAACCATACGAATCCGAGGACTCTTCAAGTGCATTCCTCACGTTGTAGTAGTTTTGAGCAGCGCCATACATATTGCAGTTACTAGAGCCAGTTCACCGTTCAGAGCGTGAACTGTGGAGAAACTTCCTTCCAATTCGTCGTCTGAGATCAGAACGGCAGCAGTTTTCTCCTTTTATATCGTTGTACTTATTCCTCGTTTAGACGACACAGCTCGCGGAGTGACCTATGGCTTTTCGCGATTATTGAAAAGTGTCACCATATCACACTTCCGGCTGAGATAGTCATTGCTCTGCACTGTCGAGTCTTTTTTGTTGGATATACCTGCCTGTTGTTCGGGTGTAATTGTTACATATTTGTCGGAATGATTCTTGAACTCGGCAAACAATCTGTTCTTTCTAAATTTATTTAACACAAGAGAATCTTGGAATTCATATTCGATTTCATACTCTCAGGTTAAAGGACCCCAATCAACAACTTCTTCAATATTGGTGTCAAGCTTTTCTATAATATCATGCGTGTCGAGTAAGCATGTCCGCAAGAAAATTCGATTAGGGATTTATTGGGTCTCGGTGCTAATTCCCTTTTGATATCGCCAATCAATGTGATTGCGAGCTTTCGGATTAGGCTTGTTATTTTGAAACGGGTTTTGAGGTTCATTCTCGGCGCCTTGACGGTTTACGCGGTAGTCGAGAAATATCACGTTCGGTGGAAGGTCAAATCTTTGGCCGCTGACTTTCACTGGATTCCACAAAACCTCCTCCAAGAATTCGTAAAGTCGTTAAGAGGGTGGTATACAGTACACGAGTAGCGTGTCCTCAGGTCCTTGGCTTTTTTTCGCGGACGCTCATGTCATCGTTAATGGTGGTTTGCTCACTCTTTTCTTCAACTATGTAGATAATTCTGTCCGGATGACGGAACCATTTTGCTAGAAAAACCGGGGCGCGTACCGTCCCACGTGAGATATCGCTTTATTAGTAGAATGGAGGAGGTGTCGTACAAAAAATGGTATGATCACTAATAGAAGGTGGCTGCTAACGGTCACCTCTTCTAACTTTGTGTTATTTCAAACAAGGGTCAATCAAGCCATCGGCATCGTCAAAGCCAAGATTACGTCTAATCAGCGAGCACTAGCCTTTTAAACCGTGTCACAGAGTCGTCACAGCCTTAGCCACTTGTCCAGCCTCGACATCACTCAGCACACTTATCTGAGCTGCGCCTCGAACCTTCAAAGGTGAGCTATCCACATGGAAACCATTTTGGGTATGCTACCGAATGCTAGTACATGCAACGAAAAGCTCTCGACGACCGAAAAAGTCTATTGTGTAGGATCGCTGATCACGAGACCAGCTATAGCAGCTGTAATGGAGCTTCAGACGAGAGGCGTGTTATGAAGATGCTGTAGAGATTCAACAAGAACATATTGCAATATTTAGAGCTCATCGAAGCGTAGATTTGTATCAACACGTACGAGGGATTAGCCGATTTTTTGACGAAGCTCAAGGCTAAACTCATACACCTTCAGTCTCTCCTTGTCGAGGCAGAAAGCTGACAAAGGTGCTCTGTAGTCCTGGAGCCACAAATGAATGCAAATTCCCACAAAAAGAGCGCAAAGTAAACAGCCCCGCATGCCAAGCGGCGCGGTACTAAGCACACAGTCTGCGTCAGCTACTCGATGAGAAAAGAGACGTAGTATTGCCCGTATACCGTCTCACCAGATGAAAAGAACGCCAAATTAGCCAAAAATAGGCTTTCTTGTTGGAGGATATCATCATCAGAAAGACGTGGCTGTGAAAAAAGTCACAACGACCAGCCTACATATCGCTACTAAAAAGGAAATGAAGAATAAAGCGAAGATTTTTCGCACTTGGGCCGTTGAAGATAAAAAAAGCGGATACATCCGGGTTGTACTAGATATTCAAAGTAGAAAGAGGTTCGCATTCGTAAAGATGTCTCTTAGACGTTTCTCCTGCAAGATTTGCGGCGAATCGATTCTGCCTCAAAACATTCCAAATGAAACTTGCACAGACAAAATTTCCACATCGTTGAGCAGCTCTTATGGAGTTAATACAGTGGCACCAAAACCCCCATAGAGGCCCTGGAGGTACCACTAATTTTAAAGGCATTGTAGTAGCTCCAGCTGATAATTACTTCGTGCAGCAACTTAAGGCTAATGGAGGAATATCACCAAGCAGTACCTTACCCAGCAGTTCCAGCGGCTCCAGTAATGACTCTTGTGACTGTAGCGGCCACCCCTGAAAATTGCTGTGAAATCAAGCCCTTTTCTCCACAAAAAACAATGGCTTGGCAGCTTTCGATAGAAAGTTTGGTTAGACATTATAATGCCCGTTCTACATTATTAGCCCGCTGAACATGTCCACAAGCGCACGCTTTTTAAAAGTTTGGTGTTGAAAGCACATTAACAAAGTATACTGGAAGCGCTTTGGATGCTGCACGCCATCGGGGTCCCCAATGAAGAGGGCATAAGGCAACAAGACAGCTAATTTGTTCCTCCAAGTATAGGCAGAAAGCGTGACCCCTATGAAGTTCTACTTCCGTGAAAATAAACCGAGTATTTATTTGGCAGACAACAAAAATATGGCAATAAAACGCCAGAATGTTATCAACAGTAGGGTAAATAATATGAACAATCGCAGTGTGTTTTTGGGTCAGACACCTGTATCCCGCTCATTTGGATCTGGAGCATCATAAGGGTATGGAAGCCTTTTTTGTAAATAAGGGTGACATAGATCTTGATCTTTATCGAACAAAAGCGACTTGTGAGTAGGCATTGCCCAGGCAGCGATTACGCCACTGAATGACCGATTACGACTGAGGGCCAAATCCCTCGGCGTGAACGCACTTTGGAAGAAAGACTTGAGTTGGATGAAACAGGATTCTCAATGTTGTCCAGCAAACAAAGTCAATACTTTGAGAAGACAATACCATGCGTAAGCGAAAAGAACTGAAGCTCACAAACCATCTGCTTACAGGAACCATTTATAAAGCCCCTACACTGAATTGAGAATGAATTACCAGTTACCACTGTAAGATGCAATACTGCGTTGCTTTGGCGTTTGTGCAAAACTAGGGGCAATGCAGCGAGAGTGCTGCAATGTATCTCAAAGCTGGGAGATTGAAGAGGCCAGAAAGATAAGGATTCTATATGCTCAATGTAATGAATACCAGCCGAACATAGAGGCAATTTTTCAGGTGTAAAGCCTACCGGTGGACCCACCTATGGATCAGTTTCAGCATTTGTTTCGATTAGCAAAGATTGCTGCATTTGAAAGGACGTCTTCAGTTGTTTGAAGTACCTGAGTAGATAAGCCACCCAATCTTTCTCCAAGAAGCCAACAAAAAAATTCGAGTTTTAATAAACGCGGCAAACCATTGAACATTTCATGGATGCGGACTGGTCACAATTAAAAACTGTTCAAAATGTTCTGGATTCCGTGCTGCATGGAGCTATAAAAAAGTAATCTCACGATGCTCCATCCGACTCGAAGTGGCTGCTGCTCCAACAGCACCCGTTCCCATTTAAGCAGTGAACCCCATCGAGGGCTTTCAAGATGTGGGCATGTGCTTCACTTGTCCTTACCTCATAAAGAGTAAAATTTCCGACACCAAACGCTACACCTACCTATAAAACTTGCGCAACTACAAGAGCAGGTTACATGGAGTTAACGTCCAGCCTTTCTACTGAATGTTTGTTGCCGGCCCTTCGCCGCTTTCTACTGCAAAGAGGTCTGCCGGAAGCATATTGCAGTCATAACGCTCTCACGTTCAAAAGCGCATCGAAGGACGTACAAAGTCTCTGGAAAATCTTTCGCCCCGTGACGCTCAATACAATTGCAGAATGCTTTGTGACAGCGTTAGGTTCACTGTCTTGTGAATTTCTCACGGTGCTTTACTGGAGCAAGTGTTCAGAGTCTGCATCCGCAAAGGAGCTTCCCTGCAAAACAACCGGATATTCATCCGCGACTTTGTGGGCTAGCGCCGATAAGGCCGGTAACCAAGCCGCTCAAACTGCCACTGCGGATTCAGTAGATTAAATTACACGGTGACCGATGTGCTTGTCGCATTCGTCTGGACGCTTCCAGTGCTTAGATCGCTGCCATTATTGAGCAGAAAATCGACCCTTGATAGCAGCTACCAGATTCAATCTCTAGTAAGCTGACTCTTGCCGAAACTCACTACAGCGTGTTTTGAAGTAAGCCTCCCTCCATGTCTTCCAGGTTCCCGTTCTCGAGGCTCTCTTGTGGGTGCATACGTCATTTTGTTCCGAATTGGGTGCCTAACGCAAGAAAATCGAAGAAGCAACTAGTATTTTTGTAGGAATGAAAACGTTATTGAAACGTGATTTATTTTTTGTTAGGTACTAAACCAAAAAAATACCGTGGCTGCGACTAGTGCCGCAGGGGTGAATACGGACACAACTGGTGGCACCAGCTACCTTCTTCCTCGTTTGCTAAATGTTGATACGTTTTGCTGACCTTTGCTAGGTTTCTTATGTTTGGCCATGTTCTTCATAGGCAAGGCTAAGCGGTGAAGGGCAAATAAGTGTTTCGTTTGATTTTACAGCATTTTTACGAGCAGCGACCTGATGGCGTTCGTGCTGCGCTCATTCTACCTTAGTGTTTACATACTCATTCGCTAACCCACGTTTTGAGGAGTCGAAACAATGTGCTCGCTGTTACGTCATGAGGCTCTGCGTGTCGGTGACGTACCATCTTTCATGCTGCGCGTTCCCTGTGAAAAGTGCAGCCAATATGCGAGGCTATCTCTCGATGCTGTACAAGTTGTGCACGACGATAGGTGAGCCTTGATGGTAGGTTAGCCTCGAGGTGCAAGCTTGTCTTCCGCTTGTATCTGACGCGTTCTGCTTCCGCGCTCTCCATCCTCGCCAGAAGAAAGCTTTTGCCTCCTATTTCTTGATATTTATTTGCACACATTACTGGGCCTAACTTGACACTTAAGAGCACCGCCGTTAATCAAAATTGTTGCTGTTTTCTGTTTAGGCAGAAAGTTCAGGCATGCCATCAGTCATTCCACCGTGCATGCATCCAGGTGGGCGATTTCGCGGTTGTAGGGCATTAACCACATTTGGTCTACTGACATAGGCTGCGCCGGTAGTGTCTTCTATTTTCTCTGCAAGCCCTCCCTTCCATTCCGTTAATGAACTGCGAATATAAAATCGTGGTCACTGACCCAGCCAAAAAGAAAACAAAACGACGTTTTGGAGCCCTTACGGGTTTCTTGTTCACTATAAAGTGGGCAAGAGGCCGTAGTCAATTTATATGCAAGATATGGCGCAATGACTTCGTGTAGATTGCAGGCATGTTGCCATCAGTCCGGTTGACAGTATTAGGTGTGGTTTGGATGATGAGTGACTCGAGGAAAAGACGGGAGGCCAAATTTCTTTCAAGATGGCTTCCCGGACATCCAGCTTCACGCCAACTTCGTCGCAAGCAACAAAAAAGAACAATGCGAAGTTTCTCAAAGTAAGAAAATGTAATTTTTAAGGCCAAAGAAAAGAAACGCACCCCAAGAATGCAGTCCTAAACGCCTGCGGAATCTTCCATTGTGCACCTTGGTATGAACTATAACACGACGACTCAGCGTGGCCCGAAGAAAGTTATCTGCGCCGTGAAGCAAGCCATGGGCAAGCTTCCACAGGGGGTACGTGATTAGGCACGCACGCGGGCCATCGGTGTTCTCTCGAGCTGGAAGAAGCGAACACCGTGGGCGCGATTTACGGCTTCCGAAAAACAAGCCATCGAAAACCTCCGCAACAGCGACAGCATTGCCATTCTACCGGCTGACAAGGATAACGCCACCATTATTCTTAACCGAAGCGACTACCACGACAAGATGTTGGACCGGTTGAGCGACGCGGATACCTATGCCCCCCTTGCAAAGGATCCGACCGGCAGTCTGCAGACTCAGCTTCAAAAGCTGCTTTTATGGTTGTTTCAGTTAGTTCCTCCTCAACACAAAAGTTTGTATTACCGCCTATTGTGTACAAACGGATCCGCTACCGCTATTTACGGCCTTCCAAAGGTGCACAAGCCTGGCGTTCCCTTGAGGCCGATCGTGGACTTCACCGGGTGTCCGCTCTACCGGCTATCCCGGTATCTTCACAAAGTGTTGAGCCCGTTAGCTGGCAGGACAACGACGAATATTGCCAATTCAGATGATTTTGTAGAAAAGGTACGGGACTCGGCTTTGCGCGAAGACGAGGTTATGGTATCTTTCGCCATAACCGCATTGTTCACTAGCCTTCCAACGGACCTTGGAGTGCAAGCCTGCACGGAAGCCCCGAGTTGAGACGCCAAACTCGCCGACCGGACCCCTTTGGACGTGCCTGAACTTAGTGAGCTACTTCGCTTTTGTCTCAGTAACACTTATTTTTCCTACGGGCACAAAATATACCAGCAATACCACGGAAAAGCTACATCCAATGAAAGAACCTAGAAGATATACTGTGCTTGTACGCCAATGCCGTCCGAGCGCAGCGGAAATGAAATTCAGAATGTACGAAAACAATACTGTCGGGCAAAACGTTCCGGTAAATATTAGCGTATTAAAATTGTGCCTACGAAGCAGATATGAAACAACACCAATCCTAATTTTTTTGCTGTTATTCGTTCGTCTCGATATATGATCGCGGGCTCAAGTTACAGACTCGTTGCATGCTCCTCCCATCAAATCTGTTTTTAAGAATAAACCACCAGAAAAGAAGCAACGCCGGTTTATTCTGTGTTCTGCGTCAGTATTTAAATCCTCCAACTCAATGTCGTATGTAAAGGAGGTTGTTATAAAGCGCAGAGCAATATATTGAATGGACTCGAATTTATTTATGTTTATCGTACTTTTTCGTTCCCACACGAAAGCCACATACACTCAAGAGCTGAGCCTCTGCGCGTTGCAGACTGATTGTTAAATGCTTGAAGTGCTCGTACATAACCATGACCATTTTGCACCTCATCCCAACGGGGACTTCCAAAACAAATTGTGCTCGAAGAATTTTCTTCTAGAACCGCGCCTCATACGGAAGTGCTTGCAAGGTTTCGCACTACTGGCAAGTGGTTTCTGGGGACCAGGATCTGAATGAAAAGCGCCAGTTGCATCTGCTGCCCTCAAGACGCACACGAACAGGAGTGTTCATCCGCCTCTCAGGTGTTTTTTTTTCCAGAGTGAAGATATTGATTCGCTTTCATAAAAAAAATTTTTCTCACTACCACAATTTCACATCCCTCAATTTTTCGACCGCGCTGACAAGGACCATTAGGAATCGCTGCAAAAAAGTTGTTTTTTTGTTCAGCAGCTCAACAGGATTGCACCTTTCATTTATGGTAGCCAAGAGAAGCCATTGGGAAAATATTTCGTTGCGACACCCTGGTTAGGACACTTAATGCGCCTTTGGTGCGTGTACTCCTTACAAACTCTTCCGAGTCTGACACGCGGGAACTCATCATGCAGCCTATTCAACAGAGTTCACAGCGGATGTTTGTAGCAATCAAGCCACGTAAAATGATTCGTCCTACGTACTCTCACATATTCCTTATATTGCCACGTGTATGTCTACTGCAGACAGGAACCTTTTGGCCTAGGCGAGTACGAATTATCTTGACGATATTACTGCAAGATGACCCTGTTTTCTTCATCTTCTGCAGCACGGGTCCAACCGGTCTGTTACTGAATCAGCCTGAAGAAAAACTTCAGTGGCTGCTCCTCACCCAATGCTTTGACTACCACTTCCACTGCTCTCTGTGTGTCGGGTTACGACCTATGCAAAGCCAGCATCTAATCAACCCTGCACGTGGTTATCAGCACGTATGACTGAGCATAAATGCGGATGATAGCAAATACAGCCCCCCATGTTTTGCCTGCCAGGCCTGCAAAGTGCTATCATGGGTGGGAAACTTCCACGCAGTCAGTCCTTTTACCTGGCTATCTGATTGACCACATGTATCTTAATTGGAATGGCGAACGTCACGTTCCAATGACCGCTGGTGCACGCTGCTAAGAGTTCACTGCTTTACCGGCTAGGCCAAAGCCCTGCACATTTAGGAAATGCCGATAAGTGTGCGCGGAACTTTTTCCCCGGTTCAGCAGTCAAAGCATATTTACCACTGACAACAGCCGACAGTAACTGCTGGCTGCAGGCAACCACGTTTCCCGACAGCGTGAGGAGCACTAAACGCCCCCGTACGACGGCATACCTACTCACTGTCAACGGCATGAGTGAGCGGGCCCATCACCTGCTCAAGGCGTCACGCACTGTTGGCGTGGGTCAAGAGCTCTTGTTAAATCCTAAATATACCGTGCTTCTTGGACGAAGTGTCTTCGACACCGCGAACTCGGCCGTTAGACGGCAAGATTTTCTAACCGGCACTAGTCTTGACTGCTGGAGATTGTATGACCCTTCAGACCCATTTTAAACGGTGCGTTTAAAAATGTCCGCATAACTTCATCTCAAACTGCGGCCAGTCCCACCTCTGTGTTGTTTGCTTCCACATGTTTGTCCTCCACACACTTTTTCGTCAGGCGGAGCGCGTGAAGGCACATCTTAAGACATTACGTTGAAAAATTATATTTATGGTCTGCTGAAAATAACAATATCATGAAGAAATATTAAATGCCCGAACTCAAACCCCTTATTGAATATTTGCAAAGTATATATAATGATAACTTATATTTGTTCGTATCACCTAATCAAGAAGAAAGGTTACAGAAGCAAAAGAAGGAATTAGCGTGAATGCATGAGCAGTATAAGTAATGCAGTACAGCAACATTACCGCAACGCTCCGTCGAACATCCACGATTCACCACCACTAACGCTGCGTAAAAACTACAGGGTAAAGACAATTACCAGGGCTGTATGACAGCTTTGATGTGCCCACAACTTGAACCTCGATAAACTTGACTAATATTTTTGCTACCTTTAACAAAAGCCTTTAAAAAAAGGGTAAGGGTTTTAGTATTTTAGCGCTGCAACAAAGCTTACAGCTAACTTATGCGTTCATCTTACAGTGTGTTCTAAAGCACCTTTATTTTTGAAAAGATAGCAATAGCATCCCGTTTCTAAAACCACAGCTAAAATAATTGGGATACCTACATCGACCAATCAAGTACACAAGAATGTGTTGATACTATTCCAGTCGCAAATTCTCCACCACATCGATTTTAGTTTTTCCTACCTCGAATGTAGTTACTGCTTATAAACGTCTACGCTAGACGGCCACGAGTATTAATTACGATCGATGAAGCTTGGGCTGCGCACGCATGGGGAGCCTTAAACACCGCGTATAATTTCACAACTGTAAAAATTACAGCAAAGCTAGCAGTGAACCTTTATACTTTGAAAGCATTGTTTTTTATCCAGTATGCAGAATGCATTTTTCCACCGGCGGAGTGTTTATAAACAGAAATAGGTGGACAGACGAAACAGATGGGCTTGGGTTTGGCTTTCATTTGTATAATCTTTTTTTTTCTACTTGCGTCCTGTTTTGAGTGTTTTAATTAGCGTAATAAACCAATTACCGCAACATAACAGTTTATTTCAAGGCGTTTGGAACATGATGACGCACAGAGCAAGGCATTAAGGCACACTCATATACATCACTAAACTACACCGCGAAGAAATGATTAATGCAGCAAAAAATAACAGTATATGCTTTTTTGAATTTGGAGAACATTAGGTTTGTACATTGGATAAAACATTCTCAAAGACTTAGCACTGTAAGCTGTTCCCTTGCTTTATGCCTAAAACATGCCTTATCTTACCAGGACGTCAACAGCTGTAACATTGGGGCGCTTTATATGTTTTTTTTTTAACTATTGGTGCAATTGTTTCTGATTAGAAGTTATAGAATTTGAATAGCCTGCAAAAGTTACAAATTAGCAGACGCATGAACAGTATTTGAACAGGAAGTGTGTGAATATTGCCTTCAATTTATTTCACCTCTTTCGGCCTCTATAAATTCTTCTATTCTCTTATTTCCTTCCGGGTTCACCATCCGAAAGGAAACATTTCTGAATACGTATGTTAAGGCGGGATTGTTAGATACGTAAAGTGCAATAACAGCGCTACGAGAGGACAATGACAGCTTGACAAACCTGCATGGCCACTAGGTGCCCATAAGCTTCTTTTGCGGTAGAGGACTATATTATATAAAAATTCATCTGAAGTATTGAAGGTAAATGCACTGATATCCATATATGATGGAAATTACCCAAGGCAGCCTTAAATTGTCACAGATTGGCATTATTTTTCTGCTTTTCAAAGGCGGCCCCGCAGAGGGGCGAGTGATTTAGCATGTAAATTACTTGCGCTTCCAAGATCTCTCTAGGGCACTGTTTCTTGTTGCTTCTAAATAGTGCTTGAGCTTGCTATAGATTCCTCATGCACCTGAAGTTCACAGAACGGACGCAAATATTACTACCTGTTTTCAGTACTCAATCAGCATGCGTAATCTAAAAGCTGGTAATGCATATATTGCCCTGTATGGTTACTAGCTGTTTAACAAAAAAACGGAATATAATACACTACACGAGGTTGGCATTCAACGGTGGACGTGTGTAATTCTACTAAAAAAATTTCATGCACTTTCTGCCCTATTATTACTGCCGCACAAACTAACCAACAAAGAGGCCTTTGCGGCAGGGGGAAAGTGCAAGAAGGTGTAACACGCCGCATGCAGGAACATGAGCACCTTAATAAACATAACAAGGTGATGGGCTGCAGAAATCATTGCTATAGTATATAGGAGCGTCGCACGGGCTGGGACCCCAGTGTCTTCAGAACTCACTGCATCCTGGTGGACGAGTACATAACCTTTGACAGATCGTTATACTATATATATATATATATAAATATTCAAACACTTGGGTGCGACCACTTGGAAAACACAAACAAATACTTTATTTCGACAGTTTCGACCAGTGGCCTGGTCTGCTTCAGGGAAAATTACAAGTAACTGAATATGCTCTGCGATACACACTTCACGAGAGAGGGGAATTTTGCCCTCTACCTCTCTTTCTTGCCAGAAAAGAAACCAAATAAATGAA
This sequence comes from Haemaphysalis longicornis, assembly GCF_048455015.1. Lineage (NCBI taxonomy): Eukaryota > Metazoa > Arthropoda > Arachnida > Ixodida > Ixodidae > Haemaphysalis > Haemaphysalis longicornis. The sequence goes on from NW_027526445.1 coordinate 60,643,300, forward strand.
AGCAAACATGTACAATAATCTCAGCGGCACATATACACGTCTCTCTCCAGGCGAGCAGCGATACAAAGCAAGGAGAGGGGAAAAGGAAAACAGGAGAAAAAAGGAGTATAAAGAAGGAGGAAATTAGAAATAGAGAAAGAGGGGAGAAAAGGAGAGGCAGAAGAAAGGGGGGTTCTCAGAAGCAGATACCGACGAATACGAAGGTCGAACAGCGGAAACTTGAAAGGTAGAGTGAGGGACCCCTCAGCGGCTCAGAATGACGTGGCGTGCCGCATTCCGCGTACAGTAGAAAGAGAGAAAAGAAGAAGGAAAAAAAGGGAAGAAAAACTCCTAGGAGTGTATTATGTTTGAAGAACGTTGTTGTGAATGTAGATAGGTGCCATATGGCCCCCAGTAGCTCACGAATGCCAATACAGGGTCTAAACACACATAGCGAGAGGAGCGGAGGAAACATGAGTACGGAGGCTGCGGCGTCGGGCAAGGTCCGCGCACTCAACATGGTCCGAAGTCGTGTTGTAATCGATAGCCCGAGTCGGCGCGGCTCGCCACGGAGATTTATTGGTGCAGAAGCGCTAGCAGAGCGCCGAAACGTCGCCGGAGGATCATTCCCGTGCGGAAACGCACCCCCCTAGCCCCCCCCCGTTTTCCTGAAGCTCGTAACCGTGTGGTCGCCAGGCGCGTGTTCTCTATTTTGTTAAAAATGGCAAAACGATAATGAGGAGAAAAGTAGGCCTGAACCGCACATTTATTGCTAACAGCACTCGTTTGGCTCCATCGCCGCACACCCCCCGCCCCCTCCCCCCAAAAAATAATAAGAATAAAAAAAAAAGTTCACGGAAGATCTCCTAGGCAGCCCAATCTCTCTGCGCTCTCGTTTATACCCTCAGTAATCGTCCGAAATTTATGTATAAAGAACGATTCTCTCTGTTCCCGCTCGTAAGTATTGCGGAAGCCGGACTGAATTAACACTACTTGTATTCTTTCGACGGAGTGATCCGGGAGGCGGAGGTGCCTGGACAGTGGAAGACCGGGAAGTCCCTTTACATGCGACTTGTGATTGTTAAATCTGGTGCGGAAGGGGGAGGGGGGGGAGGGGTCTAGGGGGGTGCGTGTCCGCACAGGAATGACTCCTCCGTCGACGTTTCGGCGCTCCGCTAGCGCTTCTGCACCAATAAATCTCCGTGGCGCGCCGCGCCGACTTGGACGATCGATTACAACACGACTTCTGACCATGTTGAGTGCGCGGACCTTTCCGGACGCTGCAGCCTTCGTACTCATGTTTCCTCCGTTCCTCTCGCTATGTGTGTTTAGACCCTGTATTGGCATTCGTGAGCTACTGGGGGCCATGTGGCGCCTATCTACATTCGCAACAACGTTCTTCAAACATAATTCCCTCCCAGGGGTTTTTCTTCCTTTTTTTTTGTTCTTCTTTTCTCTCTTTCTACAGTACGCGGAACGCGGCACGTCACGTCATTCTGAGCCGCTGAGCGGTCCCTCACTTTCAAGTTTCCACTGTTCGACCTTCGTATTCGTCGGTGTCTGCTTCTGAGAACCCCCCTTTCTTCTGCCTCTCCTTTTGTCCCCTCTTTCTCTATTTCTAATTGCCTCCTTCTTTATACTCCTTTTTTCTCCTGTTTTCCTTTTCCCCTCTCCTTGCTTTGTATCGCCGCTCGCCTGGGGAGAGCCGCTGAGAATATTGTATATGCGCCGCTGAGAATATTGTACATGTTTGCTTTCATTTATTTGGCTTCTTTTCTGGCACGAAAGAGAGGTAGAGGGCAAAATTCCCCTCTCTCGTGAAGTGTGTATCGTAGAGCATATTCAGCCACTTGTAATTTTCCCTGAAGCAGACCAGGCCACTGGTCGAAACTGTCGAAATAAAGTATTTGTTAGTGTTTTCCAAGTGGTCGCACCCAAGTTTTTGAATATTTAAACAGTAGCCAAGAATTCCTTCTCTGCTATATATATATATATATATATATATATATATAGCAGTCAAGAAAACCTCGGAAAGCAAAGTAGGGAATCCCGTAGGTCAGAGAAACAGATGAAGAATTGTTTGAGTCAGACAGAAAGTGGTAAAAAAATGCCCGCTGGGTGGGATCTGAAACCACGACCTCCAAAATACCGGTCTGGTGCGATGACCACTACGGTAACGGCGGATCTGTTCCCCCACACGTTCCCTGGTATTAATGTTAAGATATTTTTGTTTCCTGCACTAGGGGGTGGTAACCAGCGCGCCACTGGGACCACTCTCGACATGTCGTAAACACTAGAGCCATGGCCCGGGTATAAATACATTATATATGTATATATATAGATATATTTATGTATATCGTTTCTTCTTGATTTTGATTACATATATGTTAGCGGTAGTTGTAACTAATGTTGCTGAACTTTGTATGTATCCAGTCCTGCTTTGGCTGGAATAGGTCCTGGAGACTTTGTAAATAAATTAAATGATAAAATAAATAAAAAAGGTCCCCTTAACCCCGACTTCCCCTTCACCCCGAACGTCCCCTTCATCTGACGCTTGAGGGTGGTATCCTGCGCAACTCAGTCTACACGGGGAAAAGAGGACCTTCTTTTCAACCCTGTGGCGGAAGGCAAACTTCTACAGCCTGCCATGAGCTAGTACCTGGCGGAAAGCCCTCCTACGCTACCTCGGCATCAAGGCTGCCAGATCCGAGACCCTCGCTAGGTTTCGCAGAATAATATAGTTAGAAAATGAGGAGCTTGTTCAACAAATACTGAAGGATAGAACTGGTATCTACAACGCCAAACCACCCTAGCCCTTTACGGCCCAGCCCACACAAACGTGGGGGTCAACAAATCGTTTACTAAGTGGTAGCTGTTTCTGTTTCAGTTTCACAGCTCTTGGTAGCCGCTGCGAACGCTTTCGGGACTATATTTGTTTCGTTAGTTCACTCATTTCGCCACCAGGGGGCGTGAAATCGCACATTAAAAACGGCGCTCAAGCCAGCGCGATTGCGCTAGCCGCCTTCAAGATGAAAACTGATATTTCCTCTAGCTATTCTCGTATTTTCTGAATAACAAATGTAATACACGACTTGCAGGACTTGGAAAACGCGATTAGTTAAAAAATACACCCGTTCCCTTCGTCTTCGTTCCGTCATCACCGTTGAAAAATGCACCCACACATATGGGTGGGCTGGGCTTTTGTCGTCACGAACATTTTGCTGGGCACTACAGGGTGGCGGACTCGTGCACTGCAGCGCTAGCGATAAAAAATTTTTTATTCCTTTCTTCGTGTCTTATTTATCCGCTGTTTTGTGCTGGCTCGTTGGTAATGTTTTCTCGCGCCTTAACCTTGAACTTGTTCCGTAATTATTTGTGAAAAAATATTAATTATAATTATAATTATATTAATTAAAACTTCAATTTTATTATTTTCTAAAAATCCAATGTGTAATAAGAGCACTCCTGAAAACAACGTAAAACTCGTAAATAAAACGTAAAAATGCATGTTTTCTGCACCTGGAGCCATTTTTAAGGTATTCTTACTACCAGCACATCATACGAATAGAAGCCCAGACCACACATATGTGGGGGTTTGTTTTCTCTGTGAAATAATCGGCGCTTTCTATTTTCCCTTGTCGAAGCATGATTAGCAAGGGGTAAATACACAAAATTTATTTACTTGTGGCCTTTTGGGCAAAAAAGGGCTAGAGCGTCAGATACAGTTCTAGTAAATATAAATACCCCGGAATGCCGAATTGGTAAGGCATACAAGATCAAATCAAAAGGCGTCGGTTCGGTCACCACTCTGGGCGCGTGTTTCTCTTTCTTTCTTTCTCTCTTTCTTTCTTTCTTCCTTTCTTTCTTTATTTCTTTCTTTTTTCTTTCTTCCTCTCTTTTCTTCTTAACTTTTTCTTTCTTTCTTTCAAAGGTGTATTTAAAAAATGTTAACATCACCAACCGTGGTAACAAAAGAGGCTTCAACACCCCTATGGTTCCTTTGCCGTTGTAGACTCCACACGTTTATTTTGTATTTAGTCAACGAGCCCTTAATTTCCTAACTATATTATTTTTCGAAATCCTTGCGAGGGTGTCGGATCTGGCTGCATTGATGTCAATATAGCATATGAGGGCTCCTCGCTAGTTACCCGCTCATGGCAGGCTGTAGACGGTCGCGTGCCGCCCTGTGGTTTGAACACAAGGTCCCTTCTATCTGTGTAGTCAAAGTGGCGCTGGCTACCACCCTTAAGCGTCCGATACATATTAAGTCCGATACATTTAAGAAAATGAAAATGTAAGGTGTAAAATTAAGGGACAAGAAGAGAGCGGAGTGGGTCAGGGAGCAAACTGGTGTTAAAGACATATTAGTAGAAATTAAAAAGAAGAAATGGACGTGGGCAGGGCATGTAATGCGAAGGCAAGATGACCGCTGGTCATTAAGGGTAACAGAGTGGATCCCTAGAGAAGCAAGCGTTACAGGGGGCGGCAGAAAGTTAGATGGGCAGATGAGATCAAGAAGTTTGCGGGGATAAATTGGTCACAGTTGGCACAGGACCGAGGTAATTGGAGAATAATGGGAGAGGCCTTTGCCCTGCAGTGGGCGTAGATAGGCTGGTGATGATGATGATAACATTTTAAGTAAATATAAACACCCCAGAAAGTGAAGAAGAACACCGTCGCTAAGATTGCCGAATTTGTAAGGAATTCGAGATCAAATCGAAAGGCGGGGGTTCAGTCCCCACTCTGGACGCCTGTATTTATTTCTTCCTTTCTTTCTTACGTGTATTTAGAGAATGTTAACATTACTAACCGTAGTAACAAAAGAGCCTCTCAACATCCTTATGCCTCCTTTGACGTCGTAGACTGCAGACTTATCTTTCTGTATGTATGTATGTGGATATATGTATATGTATATGAATATATATATATATATATATATATATATATATATATATATATATATATATATATATATATATATATATATATATATATATATATATATATATTGTCACGGGACGTGGCGGACAATCCCCGTGGCGCCATGGCCCACCACCAAGGATGATGACGACGAAGAGCTGTGTGCGCGGCGCAGCTAAGCTGTGCTGGCTATGGCTGCCTGTTAATAGTCTTGTAAATATATCGCTTCATCGCCTCATGGTTCATGTCATCTGCCGCCACGCAACATTTGGTGGAGAGTGCGGGTTCGTCATCCCCATCCTGGTCCTAGCATCGCACCGCATCGGCATGGACGTTGCCTCCAGGGATAATGAAGCCGCGCCGGGCAGCCCCAGCCCAGCCGATCGAGACCACCGAACCACGATGTCCCCCGCCTCGTATCCCCAGCCCGAAAGACCCAAGTGACGACCAGCCGAGATTAGCAGTGCCCAGACAAGCCGAAGATGGATCCCCCCGCCCTTCCGTCCGACGTGGCCTCAGGACCTTTGGCGCGCTCGACGCGCTCGACTCCCTCGAGGACGACGCGCTCGACTCCCTGCAGGGAGCCGAGTTTTTCTCGTCATTAGACTTGAAATCCGGCTACTGGCAAGTGCCCATGGCCGACGCTGATCGTTCAAAGACGGCTTTTACGACACCCGATGGCCTTTACGAGTTCAACGTCATGCCGTTCGGACTATGTAATGCGCCGGCCACATTCGAACGAATGATGGACAACGTACTGCGGGGCTTGAAATGGAAAACGTGTCTCTGCTATTTAGACGACATTGTCGAGTTTTCGCATGATTTTGCAACCCATCTCACACGCCTCGAACAAGTGCTAACATGCCTTGCCTCCGCTGGTCTGCAGCTGAACCTTAAGAAGTGCCGCTTCGCTGCTCGAAAACTCACCATTTTAGGACACGTTGTCTCGAAAGACGGTGTCCTCCCGGACCCGGGAAAACTTCGTGCTGTGTCGGAGTTTCCGAAGCCAACAACGCTGAAGGACCTGCGAAGCTTCATCGGCCTCTGTTCGTACTTCCGCCGCTTTGTACGAAACTTTGCCTCCATCACTGCGCCTCTCACACAACTTCTCGGCGGAAGTAGAGACATTTCCGAATGGTCCCCCGAGTGTGAGAGCGCTTTCTTAACGTTACGTCGGATCCTTACGTCACCACCGATACTGCGGCACTTTGACCCGAATGCGCCCACTGAGATCCACACTGATGCCAGTGGTGTTGGTTTAGGTGCTGTACTCGCTCAACGAAAGGACGGATTTGACGAATACGTGGTGAGTTACGCGAGCCGTACACTCACGAAGGCCGAAGTCAACTACTCCGTAACGGAGAAAGAATGTTTGGCTATTGTATGGGCAATCAGCAAATTTCGTCCTTACCTCTACGGTCGCCCTTTCGACGTCGTAACAGACCACCATGCTCTGTGCTGGTTATCGTCGCTGAAGGATCCCGCCGGCCGTCTTGGCCGCTGGGCACTCCACCTTCAAGAGTACGATATCCGTGTTGTGTACCGGTCTGGACGGAAGCATACCGACGCCGACGCTCTTTCTCGATCCCCGCTTGCGTCGGATATAGATAGCTTGTTCGCAGCAGACCACAGCCTGACTTCTCTGGCCATGACGGACATGGTTGCTGAGCAGCGCAAAGACCCTTGGGTTTCTTTGATCCTCGAATATTTGTCGCACTCACGGGCAGCTCCTGTGCCTCGATCACTGCGCCGTCAAGCTGCCCACTGCACTATTCGTGACCAGCTCCTATATCGCCGGAACTACTTCCCCGAAGGTCGAAAATGGCTACTCGTGATTCCTCGCCACTTGCGCAAGGACATTTGTACCACGTTTCACACCGATGCGCAAAGTGCTCACGCTGGAATCCTTAAAACCTACGAGCGCCTCCGACTCCGGTACTACTGGCGCGGGATGTACACCTTTGTCGCCAAGTTTGTTAGATCTTGCCCGGACTGCCAACGTCGCAAGTCTCCACCGCATCACGTCAATGGCCCACTCCAGCCATTGCCCTGCCCAGCGCGGCCTTTCGACCGGGTAGGCATCGATTTCTACGGCCCACTCCCAAGCACCGCCGCCGGTAACCGCTGGATCATAGTCGCCGTTGATCACTTAACGCGGTATGCCGAAACAGCTGCGCTACCGGCCGCCTCGGCTCGGGACGTTGCGTCTTTCCTTCTACGCCGTTTTGTTCTTCGGCACGGTGCTCCTCGCGAACTACTGAGCGACAGAGGCCGCGTCTTTCTATCTGGAGTCGTGGAGGCCCTTTTAGCCGAGTGCCACGTGGTCCACCGAAAGAGCACGTCCTACCACCCCCAGACAAATGGCCTGACCGAAAGGTTTAACCGCACACTCGGCGATATGATCGCCATGTACGTTTCCTCGGACCACTCTAACTGGGACCTCGTTCTTCCTTTCGTGACGTATGCTTATAAGACGGCCACGCAGGCGACCACAGGATTCTCGCCGTTCTTTTTACTCTATGGTCGCGAGCCCTCCTGCATGCTAGATACAGTACTCCCGTACCGACCTGACGCCTCCGAGTACGCACCACTGTCTGACATCGCTCGACACGCCGAGGAATGTCGCCAGCTAGCCCGGCGATTTACATCGGAAGAGCAGCAACGCCAAAAGGCGCGTCACGATGACTCCATTACAGCTCCAACATTTACGAAAGGATCACTGGTCATGCTTTCAGTACCGTGCCAGGCTCCCGGTCTTTCGTCGAAATTTCTTTCGCAATACCAAGGGCCTTACCGAGTACTGGAACAAACGTCACCAGTGAACTATGTTGTTGAACCCGTAACGTCCACCTCGGACCGCCGACGTCGTGGTCGCGAGACGGTTCACGTCCAGAGGCTGAAGCCATACTATGACCCGCTCGTCTTGTGTTCCCCGTAGGTCGCCAGGATGGCTCCTCTTTCCGCCGGGGGTATTGTAGTAAGCATGTTGCGCCCATGAGAACTGTGATGAGCATCATCCACAACGGGCAAATCCCCCTACGTGGACATGCTGCGCCGGATGCCGCTCGAGGAAGAGGACGCGCTTGTTCACCGTCTGTCTCGCGTAAAGCTGGTCGTTTCGGCTCACCCCGTCTGCGTCGACGCCTCGCTCGTGAATAAACGAGCCCAGCCTTCTACCGGAACGCCGACTATCTCCCTTACAATATATATATATATATATATATATATATATATATATATATATATATATATATATATATTGATGAGTTTTGCAACGGGCCAGAAGAAACGGTCAGGTAAAAGATAAGAACAACTTACACAAGTTAACCGCAAAGTTGTTCTTATCTTTTCCCTGACTATATATATATATATATATATATATATATATATATATATATATATATATATATATATATATATATATATTGTTACAGCACAGTTTCTACGAAGGACATTGTCTTTGGGGTTTCTAATGGAAAGGGATTGACCAAGCCCCATGTGGTTTTGGTAGAAGAAGAGGTTGAGGTGGTGACTGTGCCGGCCGCTTCCCGATCTGTTCGCTTGGCCCTTCCCGGTCCACACAACTGTAAATAAACCCATTCCATCCATCGAGACCGTGTCACGTGGTGGAGGTGCGGGGTAGCAACGTCCTGGACCCTGCGGACTCAGCGGAATCCTGCGTTCTCCGTCGGTGTAGGCGAATCGCCGGCTTGCCCGTGGACCCCGCTGACATGGCACCGCCCCGGAATGGTGCACACTCTTCCCCAGTAGTGGTCAACGGTTGGCACCACAAGGAACCACGCTCGTTCTCTGGGAACGATGATGACGATGTCGAGGATTGGCTCAAACACTACGAAAGGGTGAGCAAATACAATCGCTGGGGCACAGCCGCGCAACTAGCCTATGTAGTGGTGTATCTCGTCGAAACAGCTTTGACCTGGTTTGAAAACAATGAATCAAAGCTCACGACATGGGCGAGCTTCGTCGAGGAGCTGAGGAAATCTTTTGGCGACCCCATTTCCCGCCGCAAAAAGGCCGAGCAGACGCTCGCGCAGCGAGCACAGGTACCGGGCGAGACTTGTACGGCATACATACAAGAGGTCCTTAAAATCTGCTCTCTTGTAAACCCGAACATGACTGAGGAGGACAAGGTGGGCCATTTGCTAAAATGTATAGCGGAGGACGTATACCACTTCTTGATTGCAAAGGAAAACCTAGCCTCTGCAGCAGACGTGGCCAGCTACTGCCGCACATTTGAAGCTCTCAAGCTTCGGCGGATTTGCCCCAAATTTGGCCGTCTTCCAAACGTTCCCACTGTCGCTAGCGTGGACACTGGTCCATCTGAGGATATCGCATCCTTGGATCGCCGTATTATACGGGAAGAACTAGGGTATCAAGTTCAAGCGTGTACCGCCAGTCCGCCTGCCTATTCGGGGCCTCCTGCAAATTGCGTGTTCCACCAGTGCGCCGTCCACGAGCCTTGCCTTCAATTACCAGCACCCAGACCACAACTCCGCTACACAGAGCCCTGCGGTACGTTTCCACAAGATGGCGTCAATGTTCAGAGCTTCCGAGCGCCATCCCGGCGACTCGGCTACGAGAGCGAATCCCGTAGAGTAGTCGCTGGCTACCCACGACAACAAGTCGAACCAGCCCGCTACCGGCAACACGGCGACCAAGACCGCTATCGGGAACCACCGGTTTGCTATTTCTGTGGCGTCAGTGGGCACATCGCTCGCTTCTGTCGCCGTCGTCAGCAGCAAGCTCCGCGGCTCTTTGCTCCTTCTTCACACAGCCGACGGGATGGCGCAATCCACCAGGATCCCCTCTTCCACTACCCGGCTCCGCTCACCAACTGCAATGCGTCTCCCGCCGTCTCCGACCGTAGCATCACACCACCGCTTCGCCAGGGCCGGTCGCCGTCGCCTCGCCGCCGGTCCGTGCCCCCGCCGCTGGGAAACTAGCTGGTGCGGCCGACAGGGGTGAGGTCGCGGAACGGTCGGTTTTACCAAATCCCCTGTCAGTAGTGATGGTAGAGAACAAGGTGTGTATTTGTGTCGACGGTGTGAACGCAACTGCTTTGGTGGATACTGGTGCTAGTGTGTCAGTGATGAGCTCGTCAGTTAAAGATCGCCTTGGACATAAAGTTATGTTTGAGTGGGATGGAACTAGACATTTCCGGGGGGTTGGTGGTGAGCATTTGCGGGTAGTTGGAATTATCTCGGAAGACGTTGTGCTTGGCGGAGACAGCTTCAGAACTGAGTTTACCGTATTGGAGTACGCAACGCACGATGTCATTCTGGGTATCGACTTTTTGAAAGAATGTGGGGCAAAGTTAGATTGCGGTGCTGGAGAGATTTCATTGGGAAGTGTATTGCCTGTCTGTATCGAGCAAGCCACCGAACCCGGCCGAGGAGTGTTCGCTGTTGCCGATGATACGCTATTGCCTCCTATGGCAGCCATGTTCGTTCCCGTGAAGTGCAGCCAAATGAGCAAGGGTAGCCCCTGTGTGGCGTTAGTTGAGCCCGAACTGGAAACAGCGATGAAGAAAAATGTGTTCGTACCTCGGGCTTTGGTTCATGCGGAGGGAGGCTTTACTCACCTGTGGACAGTGAACGCAAGCTCAGAATCCGTACTTCTCCCTCAGGGTCTCACGCTCGCCAGTTATGCCAATAATTTAGATACTTCACTGGACGCTATTTCTATGGCTGGCCCTGCGACTAATGTGGAACCGGACTATACAGCCAATTTCATCAAAATGGTTAACAAATCGTTGCCGTCTGAGCAACGACACGCATTACAAAAATTGCTGGCTCGGCACGCTTCGGTGTTTGATTTTGCGCAGGGTAAATACCCTCTTGCGCTGCCAGAGTCTCGGACGCAACATCGAATTTACACCGGCGATGCACCACCCATCCGGCAGAAACCTTACCGCGTGTCTCCTGCTGAGCGCAGCGCTATAAATGAGCAGACTGAGGAAATGCTCCGGAAAGGTGTAATTCAGGAATCTACCAGCCCATGGGCCGCTCCTGTAATACTGGTCAGAAAGAAGGACAACACGTGGCGATTTTGCGTTGACTACCGTAGACTTAATAATGTGACGAAGAAGGACGTCTACCCACTTCCGCGAATTGACGACGCCATCGATTGTCTGCATTCTGCCTCCTACTTTTCGTCGGTTGATCTTCGATCGGGCTACTGGCAGATTCCTATGCACCCGGACGACAAGGAAAAGACAGCATTCGTCACACCAGATGGCTTGTTCGAATTTAATGTTATGCCGTTCGGCCTGTGCAACGCGCCCGCAACATTCGAAAGATTCATGGACTCTGTCCTTCGGGGCCTGAAGTGGGAAGTCTGCATGTGTTATCTAGATGACGTCATAATTTTCGGCCGGACGTTCAACGAGCATAACCAGCGGCTTGATGTTGTTCTCCAGCGCATCGCGCAGGCTGGCCTGGTCCTGAACTCGAAGAAGTGCCATTTCGGAGAGCGCCAGGCGCTTGTGCTCGGCTTCCTTGTTGACTGCGATGGTATCAGGCCTGACCCACAAAAGATTGCTGCGGTTCGTGACATTCAAAAACCCCGATCACTTAAGGACCTGCGGAGCTTCCTTGGACTGTGCTCCTACTTTCGTCGGTTTATCAAAGACTTCGCCAAGATCGCCTGTCCCCTCACAGCTCTTCTTCGTAAAGACACGCCCTTTGTGTGGACTCCCGAATGTGACTCGTCTTTCACGGAGTTGAAGCGTTTGTTGACATCCGGTCCTGTGTTGCGCCACTTCGACCCCTCGGCCCCCATTGAGATCCACTCAGACGCCAGCGCCATTGGTGTTTGGGCTGTGCTGGTCCAACCGCATGGAGGTGCGCATAGCGCTGTCGCCTACGCAAGTCGTACCCTCTCGAAAGCAGAGCGCAACTACATGGTGACAGAACTAGAATGCCTTGCGATGATTTTCGCCATTCAGAAGTTCAGACCCTACATTTATGGACGTCATTTTACCATCGTAACCGACCATCACTCCCTGTGCTGGCTTGTCGGACTACGCGACCCCTCGGGTCGACTTGCTCGCTGGTCTTTACGGCTTCAGGAATTCGATTTCGCTGTTGTCTACAAGAGCGGGCGCCGCCACACCGACGCTGACTGTTTGTCACGCCTTCCTCAACAAGCGCAGCTATTTGAGGAAGAACACCATGCCGATTCTTTAGCTTCCATCTCGACCACGCTCCCCGATGCACTCGTGTTTCAGGAAGAGCAACAAAAAGATAGCAGCTTGCAGCCATTTTTTGTCTCCGCACAGGTGTCTCAAGCGTCGACTTCACCGTTCGTCATCCGAGATGGCTTGCTCTGGAGACGGAATTATTTGTCCGATGGTGTTCGCTTTCTGCTTGTCGTGCCTGAGAGCCTCCGGCCTGTCGTCCTGCATGCTATGCACGACGACGTCACCTCAGGGCATCTTGGTTTTGCCCGCACGCTTTACCGACTGCGTCAACGTTTCTACTGGCCTCGCCTCCGAAAGACGACGAAGCAGTACGTCGCCGGATGTCAGGTGTGCCAGCGCTACAAGCATCCCACAGTCCCTCCTTCCTGGCCTTTGCATCCGGTGCGTCCACCAACGTCACCTTTTGAAAAAGTAGGAATTAACTTGCTCGGCCCGTTTCCCAAGTCGGTGGCCGGGAATCGATGGATACTTGTCTGTGTCGATTACCTGACAAGATATGTGGAAACGACTGCTCTGCAATCCGCTACAGCTTCCGAAGTCGCACACTGTTTTCTGCACTTCATCATACTGCGCCATGGTGCCCCCCGGGTGGTTATAAGTGATCGCGGACGACAATTCACAGCGGATATCGTCGAAGAGCTCCTTCGTCTTTGTGGGTCACAATACTGACACAGCACGCCATATCACCCACAAATCAATGGCCTTACTGAGCGCACAAATCGTACACTGACAAACATGTTGGCCATGTACGTATCCTCAGATCACAAAAACTGGGACGATGTGTTACCTTTTATCACATACGCTTACAATACCGCTAAGCACGAGGTCACGGGATACGCACCTTTCTTTCTTTTATACATGCGACTGCCCAGCAGCTTCCTCGACAGTATCCTGCCCTTTTCTTACCATGAAGATGTTTCTATAGCGCAGACTCTCTGTCGTGCTGAAGAGGCGCGCCGCCTTGCCCGACTACGGACTTTGACGTCCCAGGCGAAGACTAAGGCGCGATATGACCGACGACACGCACCAGCTTCGTACTTTACTGGTGACCTTGTCTGGCTCTGGACGCCGCTACGCAAACGTGGTTTGTGTCAGAAGTTTCTATCAACCTATACCGGCCCGTTTGTAGTTGTGCGACAATTCAGCGACCTGAATTATGAAATCGCTAAAGTGATGTACCAAGATCGTCGGTCCCGCAAAACTCAAGTTGTTCACGTCGCCCGCCTGAAGCCTTGCCAACCCCGACAACTTCAACTCGCTCAGTGAGCTTCGTCTCGCCCCGGGGAAGTGTTACAGCACAGTTTCTACGAAGGACATTGTCTTTGGGGTTTCTAATGGAAAGGGATTGACCAAGCCCTATGTGGTTTTGGTAGAAGAAGAGGTTGAGGTGGTGACTGTGCCGGCCGCTTCCCGATCTGTTCGCTTGGCCCTTCCCGGTCCACACAACTGTAAATAAACCCATTCCATCCATCGAGACCGTGTCAATATATATATATATATATATATATATATATATATATATATATATATATATATATATATATATATATATACGCTGGAAACAAAAACTTACACAGAGCGCGAAAAAAATAAGGGTAGTAGAGACAGAGAAACACGAAAGGACATTAAAAATAAAAACTAAAAGTTTACTGACGTTTCCGGGAGACGACTCCCTTTCTTCAGAGTACAAAATAAGTTCTTTTCAGAGTTATATATATACACAAAATGCAGCAAGGGCGAGGGCAAGGTAAGAGGAGGGAGAGTTTGTACGAATGGATCATGGTTGGTGGGTAGCAAAAGAATGAACAGAGAGGGGGAAAATAAATTATAGAAAGGATAATCAGAACACACAGTCACGCGGTACGAACAAGGGAAAAAAAGAGAGAGAGAAGAACCAAACACAGAGAAAAAATAAATAATTAAAAACATAATAACAAGGTAATTTTCCCCTCCCCCGTGGCAACGGGGGTGAAAGAGGGGTCAAAAGAAGATATGCCCATGCACGTGTTTGACATGGGCAAAAAGTTTAGTCACGCGGAACGAAGAAGTTCCAACGAAGTTATGCAAATGAACACAAAGGGCAAACATCTGCCCATACAAACCCGTTCTAAGAATCCGGGTAAGGTCATTGAAACATGAGACACGTTGCTTCTGTTGCGGAGAGGAAAGGGTCACGCCAAAAGCAGTAAGACAGGCAGTTTTCACACGAAATGAGTGTACATTGGTATGAAAAAAAAAAAGACAAGGTCAAACTAGTCATGAAAAGAAAGAAAACAGGCAGGTGCACGCGTATGACGCGGCACCAGGTGGTATTCATCAGGCCGGCGCATGGTGCCAGTTCAGGGAATGCCGAGGCGGTCAGCAACGAATATTAGAAAAAAACAATACAAAACAAAAGAGGACATGAAAGCAATCACACACGCTCGCGTTCACAAATTAATTACAAGGTGAGAATATCAAAGCTAACAATGGTACTGCAGCTTTCTACCCAGAACACAATGCCCAGACTTGTTCGTCAAATTTGGCTCAGTGAAGCCATTGTGCTAAAAAACGTCGTGCTAGCACTGAAATATACCTAACTACGGGAGCTCGCCAACTCATGCGACAATATTATCGAGGGAAAGAAATAAACACGCATAACACTAGCCTGAGAAATGCAGCCGAAATTTTAATCGGAGAAAAGACACGTTAATTTCCCATAACTTTCATTTATGCCAAACGACGCTGATTTAAACTTATAGATAAGGTAGAACTCACGAACCTCGCGATCGTGATGCGTTTAAAACTAGATTGAAAAATTGTGGCCTTCAGTTGTTCAAAAGAATGACCAGGAGTGTTAACATGCTTTGATAGAAGTAAAGAAGGGCAGGTTTTTTCATGAGAGCGTTGATTGTTAAACCTCAAACCAAAGGGTGTTTCAGTCTGGCCGATGTATTGTTTGCCGCAGACGGTGCATTCTAGCAGATATACGACGTTGGCGGAATCACAGTTAAATTTCCCTTTTACATAACATAATAGTTTGAAGCTGTGCTGGCGGCGTGCTGTGTGGGCATTTGTGGGCATACTTTACACCGTGGTTTCTTACAGGGCATGCAACCAGTAGACTGTGGTCGGCTGATGCTGCATTTAGTGAGAACATCCTGCATTTCTCAGGCTAGTGTTATGCCTGTTCATTTCTTTCCCTCAATAATATTCTCCCATGAGTTGGCGAGCTCCCTTAGTTGGGTATAGTTTAGTGCTAGCACGACGTTTTTTAGCACAGTGGCTTCACTGAACCAAATTTGACAAACAAGTCTGGACATTGTGTTCTGGGTAGAAGGCTGCAGTACCATTGTTTGCTTTGATATTCTCACCTTGTAATTAATTGGTGAACGCGAGCGTGTGTGATTCCTTAAGTGTCCTCTTTCTTTTTTGTATTGTTGTTTTTTAATATTCGTTGCTGACCACCTCGGCATTACCTCAACTGGCAGCATACGCCGGGCAGATGAATACCAGCTGCTGCCGCGTCATACGCGTGCACCTGCCTGTTTTGTTTCTTTTCATGATTTGTTTGACCTTGTAATTTTTTCATACCAATGTACACTAATTTCGTGTCGAAACTTCCTGTACTACTGCTTTTTGGCGTGACCCTTGCCTCCCCCCAACAGAAGCCACGTGTCTCATGTTTCAATGACCTTACCTGGATTCTTAGAACGGGTGTGTATGGGCAGATCTTCGCCCTTTTGGTGCATTTCCATATCTGCTTTGGAACTTCTTGGTTCCGCGTGACTAAACTTTTTGACTATGTCAAACATGTGCATGGGCATATCTTGTTTTGACCCCTCTTTCACCCCCGTTGCCACGGGGGAGATAAAAATTACATTGTTATTTATTTTTATTTTGAAATATATAATTTTTTCTCTGTGTTTGGTTCTTCTCTCTCTCTCTTTTTCCCACTTTCGTAGCGCTTGACTGTGTGTTCTGATTATCCTTTTTATAATTTATTTTCCCGCTCTCTCTTGATTCTTTTGCTACCCACCAACCATGATCTATTTGTACAATCTCTCCCTCCTCTTACCTTGCCCTCGCCCTGGCTACATTTTCTGTATATATAAAACTCTGAAAAGAACTTAATTTGTACTCTGAAGAAAGAGAGTCCTATCCCAGAAACGTCAGTAAACCTGTATTTTTATTTTTAATGTCCTTCTCGTGTGTCTCCGTCTCTACTAACCACATATATATATATATATATATATTTATATATATAACCAAAAACAAATGCCGGCAGTGTACAACGCCAAAGAAGGCATAGGGGAATGGTTAGACTATTTTTTTATCGTTAGTGCCGTTACATTATTATTTTTTTATTAATTACGTGAAAAAGAAAGAAAGAAAAACACGCGCCCAGAGTGGGGACCGAACCCACGCCTTTCGATTACATCTCGAATGCCTTACCAATTCGGCTATCTGGGCGACTGTGTTCTCCTTCACTTTCTGCGGTATTTATATTTGCTACAACTGTATCTGACGCTTGAGTGTGGTAGCCAGCGCCACTCAAACTAGACGGGGAGAAGGGGACCTTCTTTTCAACCCCCGGGGCGTCACTCTAACGTCTACAGCCTGTCATAAGCGGGTAACTGGCTAGAAACCCTCTTATGCTACCTTGGCATGAACGCTGCCAGATAAGGCATTCGAGATCTAATCGAAAGGCGTGGGTTCGGTCCCCACTCTGGGCGCGTGTTTTTCTTTCTTTCTTTCTCATGTAATTATTTTAAAAAATAATAATGTAACGTCATTAACGATAAAAAAATAGTCTAACCATTCCCCTATGCCTTCTATGGCGTTATAGACTGCCCCGGCATTTGTTTCTGTATTTCCTAACGAGCCCCTCATTTCCAAACTATATATATACATATATATATATATATATATACATATATATATATATATATATATATATATATATATATATATATATATATATATATATATATATATATATATATATATATATATATATATATTTGCAGCGAAGAACCTGAACCTTAGCAGATGGACACACTTTTCCAGTGGCTATGTCCTATCATAACACAACCAGTTGGTGGACAATGTTCCGATAAGGTTATGTGCCACCCAGCGCTTTTGGAAGGAGACGAAGTGTGTCCTCTCAAAACTCAAACCTCAGCCCCGGTTTCCTACATCCGCTCGGACTCTGCCTGACTTGACGACGTGACCGTTTGTAGGTGTCACAAACATCACCGCATTTTTGGTGGAGGTTGCCGTTCGCGATCCCAGCAAGGCCTAACAGCCTGGAATTGCGAAGCAGAAGACTCCCGGTCAGCCACGACATGCCGCCTACACCCCAGCAGCCCATCGTCTGTTTCGGTACGCTCCGGCAACGAGACCCGCCCTTCTTTAACGGCACCGATGACCGCGATGCGGAAGACTGGCTTTCAATTCTCGAACGGGTAAGCATAAATGGGATGACACGATGAAGCTCAATAACGTTGGATTCTATTTCACGATGCTGGCTGAGACGTGGTTTAACAACAACGGATCTACCTTCACTACTTTGCCAGACATCAAAGCTGAATTCATGAAATTTCTCGGTCGACAGGCAGTTCGCAAACTCCAGGCCGAGCAGCGGCTGCGAAAAGCGAGCGAAGCAGGCCGGTGAAACATTTACGAGCTACATAGAGGACGTCGTCGACCTCTGCAGGCATGGAAATCCAGCTACGGCCGAAAGCGATAAGATCAAACACATTCTCAGGGGCATTGAGGGCGATGCGTTTCAAATGCTGCAGAGCAAAAACCCGCAGACTATTAGCGATGTCGTGAACTGGTGCCAGAGCTATGACGAGCTCCGCAAGCAGCGCATTTTCACCCGCCAGCGCCCTTCCCTGGAAGAACCGCAACGTGGGTCGCTGTCGGCATTGGCTGCTTCTCCTGACCTCTCGGTTCTTCTACCTCATATCGAGCAGTTCGTGCGAGAAGAGGTTTCGCGTAAGCTGTCCCTTCTCCCCTGCGCTCCACAGCCCGCTTCCATGTTGCCTCAGTCTCTCCAATCTGTCCAACGGGTGATCCAAGAGCGTGTTGCCAAGACGATCCCTTCCGTACGCCAGCCGTCAGTTGCGCCGACATCCATCCTTTCACCAGTGGCCGTGTCGTTCGCACCTCCTGTCGTGTCGCCTATTGAACCATACGTCGAAGCCCCACTCACCTACGCTTCCGTCGACACAAGACCGCCGCTAGCACCATTTCCTTCCTTTGTATGTCCCGCGGAGCAGTCAGCAGCACCGTATCCTCGAATGGTGCCTCGGACCCCGAATCCACGGCGCACCCCCGACAACCGCCCAATCTGTTTCGCTTTTGGACTTCCGGGACATGTGGCACGTTTATGTCGCCGTCTACCACAACCTCCTTTTGACGCCTACCAGTTCCCAGCCTATGGATTTCCACCACTATTCGCTCCCTCTACTTCTAGCGCAACCCTCACTTCGTACTCAGCTGACCAGTGGACCTCAACGTCTTCAAGGCGCCGTTCCTTCTCTCCGCGTCGCGGCTCCTTTCCCCTGATGCGCCCACGTGCCAATCCCGCAGCGGAGGGAAACTAGCGGCCGCAGTTCCGGAGGCAACAACTGCGCCCACGTCGAACTGCTCCAGTCCTCCGTTTTCGCCTAACAATGTGATTGACGTTCCCGTAGGAGGTGTTTTCGCATTCGCTCCTATCGATACTGGTGCCGCTGTCTCTGTAATACGTGAAAGTATTAGTCGTTCCTTGAGGAAAGTCACCACTCCGCTTTCTGGCCTCACCCTCCGGACCGTGAATGATCAAGACGTGAAACCATGGGCCACGTGCACCGCCCGAGTTACAATCCAACAAAACGTCTATACCATCCAGTTCATCGTTTTGGCCTCCTGTTCGCACGATATCATCCTCGGTTGGGGCTTTTTGTCACGACATCACGCTATCATTCGGTGTGCTCACGCTGAGGTTGAACTTTTCCCGTGTGACGACATCGCTATCCCCGAACGTTCCGCCAAATTGATTGCCACCGTGGTTACCGACATTCCTCCCGGCACCTCAGTGCTTTTTTCCGTGTCTTGTGACTGTCTGCCGGACACCACCGTTTTCTTTACGCCGTCGCCACTCTTTCGCGCCTGGAAATGTTTGCCGCAACCTTTCACTCTTGAAATTCGCTCTGGTCTCAGTACAATCCTTGTTTTAAACCCTTCGTCATGCCCCGCCACATTGCTCCGCAGTGAATGTATTCGGCACGTCGAGCCAGTTGACGATCATCTCATCGTCAACGCAACCGATAACACTGCATCACTGCACCTCGCCGCGCTTGGGCCTAGTGTGAACTGCGACTCTGATGTCTTTTTACGTTCCCTCGATGACGCTTTAGCTCCTGTACAACGAGACGAGCTTCTGGCCCTTCTACATTGTTTCCGAGACTATTTCAATGCCCAACGCCTTGAATTGGGCCTGGCATCTAGTGTTTCGCATCATTTTGACACCGGTTTCCACGCACCCCTAAGACAGCGGCCATACCGTGTGTCGCCCCTTGAGGGTCAAGTCATTGATGAGCACGTCGCGGACATGCTCAAGCGCGACGTTGTACGCCCTTCGACAAGCCCCTGGGCCTCTCCCTTAGTACTTCTGATGAAAAACGATGGCTCAATTCGCTTCTGCGTGGACTACCGGCGTCTAAACAATATCACGCGGAAAGACGTCTATCCCCTTCCTCGCATAGATGACGCCCTCGATTGCTTGCAATGAGCCGAGTTCTCTTGTCTGGATTTACGGTCTGGCTATTGGTAAGTTCCTATGGCAGAAGCGGATCGTCTCAAAACAGCCTTTGTCACACCTGATGGGCTGTACGAATTGGACGTCATGCCCTTCGGGCTTTGGAATGCGCCAGCAACCTTTGAAAGGATTATGGACAACATATTGCGCGGCCTGAAGTGGAAAACATGCTTGTGCTACTTAGATGACATAGTCGTGTTTTCCCCTGATTTTGCGACGCATCTTACCCGCCTCCAACAAGTGTTAACCTGCCTTGCCACAGCCGGCCTGCAGGTAAACTTGAAGAAATGCCGCTTTGCAGCTCGAAAACGTACTATTCTAGGCCAAGTGGTGTCAAAAGATGGTGTCCTTCCTGACACAGGAAAATGTCGCCCCGTGGCGGAATTTCCCAAACCGACGACAATAAAACAACTTGCCCGCTTTATAGGATTTTGGTCTTCCTTCCGGGGCTTTGTTCGGAATTTCACCACCATAATTTCGCCTTTGACGAAACTCCTTGCCGGTAACAACAAGATCGACGATTGGTCACCCGCCTGCGAGAACACCTTCAATATGTTGCGCCGCCTTCTTGTTTCCCCACCGGTACTGCGTCATTTTGATCACAGCGCCCCCACAGAAATCCATACCGATGCCAGTGATGTGGGCCTGGGCGCAGTACTCGCACAAAGCAAGACCGAATTCCAGGAGTATGTCGTCGCTTACGCCAGCCATACCCTTACAAAAGCCGAAGTCAACTACTCCGTGACCGAAAAGGAATGCTTAGCGATCGTTTGGGCTATTACAAAATTTCGCCCGTACCTCTACGGGCGCCCATTCAACGTGGTGGCGGACCACCACGCCCTTTGTTGGCTCTGGTCGCTAAAGGATCCGTCTGGCCGCCTCGGTCGATGGGCCCTACGGCTGCAAGAGCATAAAATACGAGTGGTGTACCGGTCCGGCCGCAAGCACACAGACGCCGATGCCCTTTCTAGGTGTTCTCTACCATCCGACGCTTAAGATTTATCTTCTGTGGAGTGCACTCTGGTTCCCCTTGATATCAGCGACGTGGCTGCTGAACAGCGAAAGGATGCGTGGATCACATCCATTGTGGATGTTTTGTCCCGTCCATCGCCAGCACCCGCGCCCCGCTCTCTCCACCGCCAAGCTGCCCATTTCTCTGTTCGTGACCAACTCCTTTACTGCCGAAACTATTCGTCGGAATGTCGCAAATGGCTCCTGGTCTTCCCTCGTCCTTTACGTGTGCACATCTGTTCTTCATTCCGATGTGACGCTCAGTGTGCCCACGGAGGTGTTCTGAAGACATACCGGAGACTTCGCCTTCGCTTTTACTGGCGAGGCATGTACACCTTCGTCACAAAATATGTTCGTTCCTACACAGACTGCCAGTGCCGTATCTCTCCCCCGCGATCAACAACGAGCGAACTCTAACCGGTGCCGTGCCCTGCAAGTCCCTTCGATAGAGTGGGCATCGACCTCTACGGGTCGTTGCCGTGCACCTCGAGAGAGCACCGCTGGATTATCGTTGCGGTAGATCATCTCAAGTAATACGCTGAGACAGCAGCCCTTCCAGCAGCCATAGCCCAGGACGTGGCGTCCTTCCTCCTCCGTCGTTTCATCCGTCGACACGGAGCGCCTCGAGAGCTGCTGAGCGATAGAGGTCGCGTATTTTTATCGGAAGTTATCAAAGCGCTCTTGGCCGAGTGTAACATCGTTCGCCGCACTACCACAGCGTACCATCCGCAAACAAACGGTCTAACCGAACGATTCAACCGCACTTTAGTAGATATGCTGTCTATGTAAATTTCATAAGACCATTCAAACTGGGATCAAGTCCTTCCGTTCATCACGTACGCTTCATAATTTTTATAACTATGTTCATTATTCCTACCTTTGAGTTTCCCATCAGAATTCGCAGAAACCCCCCTAATACAGCATCTTTATTAGCCTCATGAGGCTCAACAATGCCATTTGTCCTGGGGAAGGAGGTCTCGTTCCCACCACCACTTCAGAATGTTTAACCCTTTGTGATCTATTCATGTTTAACCCTTTGTGACCCTACCTATTTCCTGTTCAGTTGCTAGCTCTTTATAAGCCTTATGAGGCTCAACAATGCCATTTGTCCTGGGGAAGGAGGCCTCGTTCCCACCACCACTTCAGAATGTTTAACCCTTTGTGATCTATTCATGTTTAACCCTTTGTGACCCTACCTATTTCCTGTTCAGTTGCTAGCTTTTGTTAAATGCTCTTTTCTGCCCCGTATCTATTCTCTTCATCCGCGGGGGCACACCCATCTTCGCTTCCGCCCCAACCAGTTTCCCCAGCCACTGAATACCTTACTGTATACTCTTCCCTTTCTTTTGATACCGCGGTTGTCCAGTTTCCCCCATTGTCTGAACTTGCAGCCCACGCGGCATACGTTGACCCGTCATGGTGCAACCTTGAACGCTGCTTTGTTAACACGACCCCTTTTTCTCTCTCGCTCCCCCAACCCCCCCTTTTTTTCTTTTCTTTTTTTTTGGTTTGTTTTTGTTGTAGCATAGGCGTAGCCCGACTGTAGGCATACTCTCCACTTCCGAAACAATTTCCGATCCTTCTCACAGTTTTCTTCAAAGCTATATAAGAAATGTGTTCCAAACGTTTGCGAAAGCAAAATCACGCAGCTGTGCTCTGATGAAGGCAAGTCTCGTTGCCGCTATGTAAGTAAACCTTGTTTGTTATTGTTCTTGCTGTGTATCTGGCTCTTTACTTATACTATTCCTTCGCGCTTTGCGAGTTTTATCTTTCTCTCTACATTTATATTTATATAAATATATATATATATATATATATATATATATATATATATATATATATATATATAGATATGCATATATATTTATATATATATATATATATAAGAGAAGAAAAACTTCGAACGAGGTAAAAGCACGATTGTGGCGTACGTTTCAGCAAAGAGAACTTGCTTTCCTCAGGGCAATTTCTCGCCTGGCAGGCAAGGTTTATATAGGGGTAGGACCCCAGGTGAAAGGAGAGGTAAAGATGGAAGGGAAATTGAGCAAGCTGATTGGTTTGGGAGTATGTCGGGGGAGAGATTGAGGGACCAAGAAGGTTGTCTAGTTTAAGCCGCGAAGTAGGTCACACGGAAGTCAGCTGGTGGTTGATATTCGTGGAAGTTTTGGAGAGAAAGGATGAGAGGGTGTTTATTGAACCGCCGCGGGGTATACGGAAAGGATCTCAGAACAGCCGGAAGCAGACAAGGCGGTGAGGGTGGGGTCCTTATCAAAAACTATCTGCAAGCCTCAGGTCAAAAGAAAAGATAGAGACGGGGAGAAACTAACGAGGTCAAAGAAAAAAAGAAAAAAAAGGAGAAAAAAAAAACAGGGAGGGAAACCACATAAACCCACACACAAAAGAAAAAGCAATGACCCGGGAAATGAAATGGCACGTGTCAGCCACGGCAACATTCCTGGAACAGGCCTGTCCTGAAACACAAAAACGAAAAGGTAAAGTTAGAGTGACGTACGAGGCACAAGACCACGCGGAGTAAAAAAAATAAAAAAAATAATTAAAATTGAATTCCAAATGCAAAGGTTGGAGGGATGAAGGCGAGTGTTAAGCTAGACCCTACGCAATAAAAAAAGAAAAAAAAAAGAAACTAAGTGATCAGGTACAGAACAGAATGAACGGTCATGGTCTTTGGATGAGGTATATGCGCGAAAATGCCTAATGCTGTATTCCCGGTGAATATCGCAAGGATTCCAAGTTGCCCTTAGACGCATTAATTCCAGCAGGTTCCATGGAGTTGAATTTGTGAATTAAGTAGGATTCTTGGTATTTCCTGTCCCTAGGAGACTTAAAATTTGACTGAAGTATATATAACTTAAGGTCATCAAAATTGTGGCGTGGTTGGTAGAAATGCTGCTCTATAGCTATGGAGGATTTGCTAAGAGTATCTGCCCGGTGACCATTAAGCCGTAGTCTCATAGGCTGACTTGTTTCCCCTATATACTGTTTGTGGCACATTGATCATTCCAATATATACACAATGTTGGATGAAGTGCACGTAAACTTGAATTAATCTTGTGGACATAATTACTGGCTGTGCTTTTTACAACGCAGTCTGTGACTCGTTTCCCCTATATACTGTTTGTGGCACATTGAGCATTCCAATATATACACAATGTTGGATGAATTGCACGTAAAACGAATTAATCTTGTGGACATAATTACTGGCTGCGCTTTTTACAATGCAGTCTGTTTGCAGGTGCCTACAAGTCTTGCATCTGGGGCGGGAGCAGCTGGCTATGACTGGTTGCTTTTAAGGCCCTGTTTTAGCATGCACTAAAATATCTTTTAGATTCCTGTTTCTCCGGTAGGTAACACTTGGTGCTTCCGGGAAAGTATTTTTAAGTCGGTCGTTACTGGCTAAAATGGGGTAGTACTTCCGCAGTATATTGTTTACGTTTGGGAGGGCGTTTGAAAATTTAGTTATTAGGGCAGGTGGCCTGGCACTTTCGTTTTGCCGCTGTTTGTTGAGAACGTCATCCCTTTTCAGATGAGACACACGTTGCTACGCCTGATCGAGCGAGCTTTTGGGGTGGTTCATGCTTGTAAGGGTGGCCTTGAGTTCGTCTAGGTGCTCTACGTAGTCACTGTCGTCACTGCATACCCTTCTAAGCCTGGTGGCTTGTCCTACAAAGATCCCCTGTTTGCAGTGTCTGGGGTGATGGCTTTTATAATCTAGGTACTGCTGCCTGTCTGTTGGCTTTCTAAAAAGCGTGCTTTTAGGTTGCCGTTGTCTAGAATGACGGTAGTATCTAGGAAGTTCACTTCTTTTTCAGAATACTGCCAGGAGAATTTAATAGTCGGATGCGAAGAATTGAGATGGGATATAAACGTTTCTAGAGTCGCGCGACCGCGTTCCCAAATCATGAAGATGTCCTCTATGTAGCGGAGGTAAACCTGAGGTTTCTGCGGAAAAGAGCCTAATAGGGCCGTTTCAAGTTGTTCCATGAAAATGTTGGCATAGGTCGGTGCGAATGGAGTACCCATGCTAGTTCCAAAAACTTCCACAAAGTAAGAAGAGTCAAATTCGAAATAATTGCGAGTTAGAACTAGTTTTTTAAAGTTATGTACACTTCTGGTGCATGTTGGTGCGGGTTCACTGATAGAGATTTTGAAATCACTTCAATTCCTTCGGCGAACGGAATGTTTGTATACAATGCAGCAACATCAAGGGTAACAAGGAGGGTTCCACTAGGTAGGCGCCGGCCCATATTTATCTATTCTATTATGCGGAGGAAGTGGCGGGTGTCCTGAACGAATGAAGGAAGAAGAGCCGGAATGTCGGATAGGTGATGATTCAGAAACAGAAATAGTGCTTGGGTTGGGGTATTGTTATTCGAAACTATGGGTCTGCCAGGAATGTCGGCAGTGAACAATAATTCTACGGGGACATTATGGACTTTTGGGAGGAGGTAAAAACGTCCTGCATGCTTATTATTCGGTTTCATGAAATGTAAGTCAGTAGTCGTTATTAGTTCTCTAGATCGTAGATCTGTGAGGCTCTGAAGGATTTTTAGGCTGTATTCCAGGCTCGGATCGTTATCTAAGGGCTTGTAGTTGCAAGAGTTATTGAGCTGCCTATAAGCTTTTTCTTTGTATTTTCCCATAGGTAAAACAACCACACCTCCACCTTTGTCGGCTGGCTTTATGACTATGTCGGTTCTGGCTGATAGGCAAATCAGGGTAAATTCTTCCGACGGAGTTGGTTCTTGCGCTTGTTTGATCGCTTAGTTGTTTCCAATATTTCTCTTGATACTGATTTTAAGTATAGATCCAATTCTGGAGATTGATCTACATCTGGAGTCTAAGTGCTAGGATGGTGGAGGGTGCGTTCGTTAATGTCAGGTTTGTCCAGCTTCTCCGAAAAAAAAATCGCTTAGTCTCATTCTCCGAGAAAATTCAGTTAGATCTTTGTGTAATTCGTATTCATTCACACTGTTATTTGTGGGACAGAAAGTTAGACCTCATTCTAGGATACCTTTTTCGTCGGCCGTTAGTGTTTTGGAAATGTCAATAACGTTGCTGGGGCAGGTAGCGAGAGAGCTCGTTTTTTCTATAGTATTATTGGCTGGGGGAGGAGATTCTATTAAACGATCTCTGTATTGAGGGGGGACATTACATGACCTAGTACTTCATAGTCCCGGCTATTGAGAGGCTGATTTCCTACAGTACATACTGCATTTTGCGAGGGAAGTTGGTCACGCTGAAACTTGACCGCTTGCTTATAGCTTAAATCATTTTCCTTACGATTTATGAAAATATTGAGATCTAGTTTCTCCTGCTCGGTTAGTTGAAGAGCTTCAATCTGGTCGTTGAAGAGGCTGAGTTGGCTAGTACAGTGCTCTCTAAGAATTTCTAGGAGGGAAAGAGAAGCATTATTCAGAATATCTTGCCACCTGGCAGATAGTTCAGGAGGGAGCTCACCAAGGGCACATCTCACTTTTAGGCGGAGGCCTTTGGAGATCTTTTTGCTTTGGAGATACGAGGATTACGTTTTTAGATGAAATCTGTAGTTGGTTTGTTTGCCGGCTAGTTTTCGAGCTTTGAGGAAAGAGCGGGATTTAGGGGTTGGAGCATACGGCCTACTCGGTGGTAGTCATTTGTGTTTGTTCCGAGCAGACCTCCGGAGTGACACTTTTTTGCTTGGAGTCCGAAGTTTAGGGGGCTGCTAGGGGTGAAGTCCACATCGATGCCTGTTTGGGTGCCTGTTTGCGTTATACTGCGTGTTGGGGTCAGCGTGAACCATGAGCGTGTTGTCTTTGGTGGGTCGGGTTGTTGTTCGCTCACGTGCTGTACAGCTGGTCTTGCGGCCACGTGCACGGTTTGTGTGCTGGCGTCACATGTGCTGTTCTTAGGTGGACAAGGCATTTCGCTACCGTTGGGGGGGTTGGGTTTGTTCTGTGGTTCTGTGCTGGGCGGAGACGGGAGGTTGATACGTGAAGTTGGGAGCGTCACCTTAAATGTGTTCCTCAGCCCGTGCTTGATGTTTTCGGAAGTCAGTCGGACGCCTCGAAAGTTAGGGTGTAGTCCGTCCTTGGCCAGGTGTCCTAGGGGGTCGTGGTGAATTTTTGCGTGGTGGATGATGTCAACGTTTCCTGTGGTTTGTCCAAGGTAAATGAGGAAGTCGTTAAGCTTAGCTGACGTTTGTGAGTGAGCTAGAAGTCGGTGCGTCTGGGGTATGTCTGGCTTGTGTTTGTTTTCGATCCTGGGAAGTACTGTTGTAGGGTTGTCAGCTGATGTATGGTGAATGTTGCCCGGAAGGGAAGTGGTCGTGAATGTACTTCCCACTTCCCTTCCGGACAAAATTCACCATACATCAGCTTTCAAAGCGGCGCCACAACCCATGACACCAGAAAACTGATTGACGCCGCCCCACGCAACATCACTCACTTCGTTCTTCACTTTGGCACTAACGACTTAAAGAACAACACCGCTGAAAACACCATCGAGGACATAAAAACTCTTGTTCACGATGTTCATACCAACAGGCCCAAAGCAAAGATAACCCTGACAACAGTACTTCCCAGGATAGAAAACAAACACAAGCCAGACATACCCCAGACGCAAACACTTCTAGCTCACTCACAAAGGGTAGCTAAGCTTAACGACTTCCTCATGTACCTTGGACACAACACAGGAAACGTTGACACCATCCACCACACAAAAATTCACCACGACCCACTAGGACACCTGGCCAAGGACGGACTACACCCTAACTTTCGAGGCGTCCGACTGATTTCCGAAAACATCAAGCACAGGCTGAGGAACACATTTAAGGTGACGCTCCCAACTTCACGTATCAACCTCCCGTCTCCGGCCAGCACAGAACAACAGAACCAACCCAACACCACCAACGGTAGCGAAATGCCATGTCCACCTAAGAACAGCACATGTGACGCCAGCACACAAACCGTGCACGTGGTCGCAACACCAGCTGTACAGCACGTGAGCGAACAACAACCCGACCCACCAAAGACAACACGCTCATGGTTCACGCAGACCCCAACACGCAGTATAACGCAAACCGGCACCCAAACAGGCATCGATGTGGACCTCACCCCTAGCAGCCCCCCTAAACTTCGGACTCCAAGCAAAAAAGTGTCACCCCGGAGGTCTGCACGGAACAAACACAAATGACTACCACCGAGTAGGCCGTATGCTCCAACCCCTAAATCCCGCTCTTTCCTCAAAGCTCGAAAACTAGCCTGCAAACAAACCAACTACAGATTTCATCTAAAAACGTACTCCTCGTATCTCCAAAGCAAAAAGATCCCCAAAGGCCACCGCCTAAAAGTTAGATGTGCCCTTAGTGAGCTCCCTCCTGAACTATCTGCCAGGTGGCAAGATATTCTGAATAATGCTCCTCTTTCCCTCCTAGAAATTCTTAGAGAGCACTGTACTAGCCAAATCAGCCTCTTCAACGACCAGATTGAATCTCTTCCACTAACCGAGCAGGAGCAACTAGATCTCAATATTTTCATAAATCGTAAGGAAAATGATCTTAGCAATAACGAAGCGGTTAAGTTTCAGCGTGACCAACTTCCCTCGAATAATGCAGCATGTACTGTAGGAAATCAGCCTCTCAATCGCCGGGACTATGAAGTACTAGGTCACGTAATGTTCCCCCTCGATACAGAGATCGCTTTAATAGAACTTCCTCCCCCAGCCAATAATCCTATAGAAAAAACCAGCTCTCTCCCTACCTGCCCCAGCAACGTTATTGACATTTCCAAAACACTAACGGCCGACGAAAAAGGTATCCTAGAACGAGATCTAACGTTCTGTCCCACAAATAACAGTGGGAATGAATACGAGTTACACAAAGATCTAACTGAATTTTCTCGGAGAATGAGACTAAGCGAGTTTTTTTCGGAGAAGCAGGACCAACCTGCCATTAACGAACGCACCCTCCACCCTCCTAGCACTTGGACTCCAGATGTAGATCAATCTCCAGAATTGGATATATACTTAAAATCAGTATCAAGAGAAATATTGGCAACAACTAAGCGATCAAAAAAGCGCAAGAACCTAACTCCGTCGGAAGAAGTTTCCCTGAATTGCCTATCAGCCAGAACCGACATAGTCATAAAGCCAGCCGAAAAAGGTAGCAGTGTAGTTGTCTTACATATGGGAAAATACAAAGATGAAGCTTAGAGGCAGCTCAATAACCCTTGCCACTACAAGCCCATAGATAACGATCCGAGCCAGAAATACAGCCTAAAAATCCTTCAGAGCCTCACAGGTCTACGATCTAGAGAATTAATAACGACTACTGACCTAAATTTTATGAAACTGAATAATAAGCATGCAGGACGTTTTTACCTCCTAGCAAAAGTCCATAAAGTCCCCGTAGAATTATTGTTCACTGCCGACATTCCTGGCAGACACATAGTTTCGAATAACAATACCCCAACCCAAGCACTATTTCTGTTTCTGAATCATCACCTATCCGACATTCCGGCTCTTCTTCCTTCATTCGTTCAGGACACCCGCCACTTCCTCCGCATAATAGAAGAGATAAATATGGGCCGGCGCCTACCTAGTGGAACCCTCCTTGTTACCCTTGAGGTTACTGCATTGTATACAAACATTCCGTTCGCCGAAGGAATTGAAGCGATTTCAAAATCTCTATCAGTGAACCCGCACCAACATGCACCAGCAGTGTACATAACTTTGTTAAAACTAGTTCTTACTCTCAATTATTTTGAATTTGACTCTTCTTACTTTTTGCAAGTTTTTGGAACTAGCATGGGTACTCCATTCGCACTTACCTATGCCAACATTTTCATGGGGCAACTTGAAGCTACCCTATTAGGCTCTTTTCCGCATAAACCTCAGGTTTACCTCCGCTACATAGAGGACATCTTCATGATTTGGGAACACAGTCGCGCGACTCTAGAAACGTTTATATCCCATCGCAATTATTCGCATTCGACTATTCAATTCTCCTGCCAATATTCTGAACAAGAAGTGAACTTCCTAGATACTACCGTCATTCGAGACAACGGAAAACTTAAAACCACGCTTTTTAAAAAGTCAACAGACAGGCAGCAGTACCTAGATTATAAAAGCCATCACCCAAGACATTGCAAACAAGGGATCTTTGTAGGACAAGCCACCAGGCTTAGAGGAGTATGCAGTGATGACAGTGACTACGTAGAGCACCTAGACGAACTCAAGGCCACCCTTATGAACAGGAACCACCCCAAAAGCTCGCTAGATCAGGCGTACCAACTTGTGTCTAATCTCAAAAGGGAAGACGTTCTCAACAAACAGCGGCAAAACGAAAGCGCCAGGCCACCTGCCCTAATAACTAAATTTTTAAACGCCCTCCCAAACGTAAACAATATACTGCGGAAGTACTATCATATTTTAGCCAGTAACGACCGACTTAAAAATACTTTCCCGGAAGCACCAAGTGTTACCTACCGGAGAAACAGGAATCTAAAAGACATTTTAGTGCATGCTAAAACAGGGCCTTCAAAGAAACCAGTCATAGCAAGCTGCTCCCGCCCCAGATGCAAGACTTGTAGGCACCTGCAAACAGACTGCGTTGTAAAAAGCACAGCCAGTAATTATGTCCACAAGATTAATTCAAGTTTTACGTGCACTTCATCCAACATTGTGTATATGTTGGAATGCTCAATGTGGCACAAAGAGTATATAGGCCAAACGAGTCAACCTATGAGCCTACGGCTTAATGGTCACCGGTCAGATACTCTTGGCAAATCCTCCATACCTATAGCGCAGCATTTCAACCAACCAGGCCACAATTTTGATGACCTTAAGTTATATATACTTCAGTTAAATTTTAAGTCTCCTAGGGACAGGAAATACCGAGAATCCTGCTTAATTCACAAATTCAACTCCATGGAAGCTGCTGGAATTATTGCGTCTAAGGGCAACTTGGAATCCTTGCGATATGCACCGGGAATACAGCATTAGGCATTTTCCCGCATATACCTCATCCAAAGACTATGACAGTTCACTCTGTTCTGTACCTGATCACTTAATTTCTTTTTTTTCTTTTTTTTATTCCGTAGGGTCTAGCTTAACACTCGTCATCATTCCTCCAACCTTTGCATTTGGAATTGAATTTTATTGTTTTATTTATTTTTTTTTACTCCCCGTGGTATTGTGCCCCGTACGTCACTCTAACTTTACCTTTTCGTTTTTGAGTTTCAGGACAGGCCTGTTCCAGGAATGTTGCCGTGGCTGACACGTGCCATTTCAGTTCCCGGGTCATTGCTTTTTCTTTTGTGTGTGGGTTTATGTGGTTTCCATCCCTGTTTTTTTTTCTCCTTTTTTTCTTTTTTCCTTAAACTCGTTAGTTTCCCCCCGTCTCTATATTTTCTTTTGACCTGAGGCTTGCAGATAGTTTTTGATAAGGACCCCACCCTCACCGCCTTGTCTGCTTCCGGCGGTTCTGAAATCCTTTCCGTATACCCCCCGGCGGTTCAATAAACACCCTCTCATCCTTTCTCTCCAAAACTTCCACGAATATCAACCACCAGCTGACTTCCGTGTGACCTACTTCGCGGCTTAAACTAGACAACCTTCTTGGTCCCTCAATCTCTCCCCCGACATACTCCCAAACCAATGAGCTTGCTCAATTTCCCTTCCATCTTTCCCTCTCCTTTCACCTGGGGTCCTACCCCTTATAAACCTTGCCTGCCAGGATTGCCCTGAAGAAAGCAAGTTCTGTTTGCTGAAACGTAGGCCACAATCGTGCTTTTACCTTGTTCGAAGTTTTGCTTCTCTTGTGTTCTCTACCATCTTCAAAGTTCTACTACTCCCTATGTGTATATATATATATATATATATATATATATATATATATATATATATATATATATATATATATATATATATATATATATATATATATATTGTTTAGGAGTATAAAGATACTTATATGTGAGTATCTCATGATACCTGAAACGAAAGTTTCGCAAATTTTATCACTCATATCCACAACACCTTTAATTATTCGCTGGTATCGCAGACATTACAGATGATCGCCCAAGTTCAATTCGTAATATCTTCTCCTCCTGATCTTAAACAACAGCGCAAAAGACAAGGACTAAGAAAGAAGCACACACAAGCGCTGACAAACAACTGAGCGTAATTTATTGCTGCTCGCTTATAAATACGCTTGTCACACATAAAAATACACAAAAAACAGAAGATTTACACAACCATAAGAAAACGTAATCACGTCTTGTCATATCTACAACCACACGTTTACCCATTAAGGTAATTTATTTCTTTTTGCGTTAAAGCCACCGATGGCTTGCTGACACATTTTTCTTTCTTCACCGCAATCTCGAACGCTTCGTGAATCTCCCTCGTGTCTGTATCTCTGTACCGCTTCAAAATGGCGCAGTCTACCGCAGTCAAAATGGAGCAGTCTACCGCAACGAAGGGGAATGTCGAAATTCCCCTTCGTTGCGGTAGATCGTACATCGGGCAAACTGGAAGATGCGTGAATGACCGACTGCGTGAACACGCCAACTCGATGAAAACACGCACGGGAAGCAACCTTGCTCTTCATTGCACATTATGCGGCTGTGTGCCCTTTCTGGATGACTGCGCCATTTTGAAGCGGTACAGAGATACAGACACCAGGGAGATTCACGAAGAGTTCGAGATTGCGGTGAAGATAGAAAAATGTGTCAGCAAGCCGTCGGTGGCTTTAACGCAAAAAGGGATAAATTACCTTAATGGGTAAACGTGTGGTTGAAGATATGGCAAGACGTGATTACGTTTTCTTATGGTTGTGTAAATCTTCTGTTTTTTGTGTATTTTTATGTGTGACAAGCGTATTTATAAGCGAGTAGCAATAAATTACGCTCAGTTGTTTGTCAGCGCTTGTCTGTGCTTCTTTCTTAGTCCTTGTCTTTTGCGCTGTTGTTTAAGATCAGAATGAACCAACTGGCCCCAGTCGAGACGCTAATTCTTCTCCTCCTGTTCCTGGAGTTTTGGTAATCCGCAAAAGAATGTTACAGATGCAGTGGCGTAATGGTAATTAAAACACATATACCTTGTGTAAAACCTTTGTTCGAGAATCTGCTAATCCACTGTTTAAGTAATACGTGGTACTTACTGCACAGGAGTTGCAATTTGCTGCATTCGTCTTCACGCGTTTCATTACTAAACCGTTGAGGATCACGTACTAAAAAGGAAGATAAATGACGATACACATTAGTGAGGCCACATTGCAGAATTCAGTATTAGTACTAGGTATTTTGAATTGTCATAGAGATTGAATTGTCCTCACCCAAAAATAAAACACGGTATACACGCAGTAAAAAGAGCTTAGGTTGTGTTGTTTTAGACTGACCACTATCAGGTTGAGCAAAACGTGTTTGCGCTGCAGATTTAGCGAAGTTATTGAATCCCTGTAATTCATAACAGTAATGTTCCAATTTTATCTGCGAGTATTACATATCAATGAATATGTAGTTCATTACAAAAAACCTCTTTTCTATGATATCATGTTCGTTTCAAACTCGCGAAATTTCCTTCATGTGTAGAGGCGCGATAGACTAAAGAATAACGTAAGGATAGTATAAATTCGGAAACATATACCTATCCACATTCACTACACACACATATCAGAAATAAGACAGTGTGAGTAATATTATCGCGCGGCCAGGAGCATTGTAAGCATGTCGTCGTAATAAAAGTTTATCGGAGCATACATCTGTTCCGCAGAAAAACGTCAAAATCACAGCTTTAACAAAACTCACGTAGACGTAACAGTCAAGCTTTGCAAGCCAGATGCCACATTATTGTGTTCAGTGTTCATTATTTCGGGTTATTCCAATTTTTGTATATGATTGGTTTGATGCCTAGCCTTGTCTATAAAAGGAATAGTTGAGCGGAGGCGACAAAATGCAAAATAACATTTTTAGCTGAGATAGCCGTGCGCCACCTTCGGACGGACCGAACAAATGCTTGTAGCAAAAAAATTAAAGTTGTAATGCCAACCGCGAGGTTAGTGCGCCAAAACGTAAAGCAACATGCAAGTGCCCAATTATAATTCCCTCCAATAATACCAGCTCTTGGAGTGCATCTTAAAGATTGAAAGAAACGGATTTTTGAGGTAACAATTAGAAAATCTACTGGCCTCGCTACTACCTGGTAAAGGCCAAGAATTGGGGTCATCAGTCGTGCAAAGTGGAGACCAACTTCCACACCATGGTGGTACAATGCCTTTTTGTCAACAGAATGCTATTGTGTTTCATTGAACGTTCGTAGTATGGTAGCACATATCTAGCACATATCTTCTCAGGCATCCGGGGTAAGGTATTATTCTGGGCAGCCAGTATCCTAGACTAGAAAATATACAGTAAGCAATAAAGGTATAGCTGTGGTTCCTCTGGCATCATGTCATTCACTTCCGCCGCCGTATTGTACAGGAAACAGTTGCCAAAGTAGCGTTTTACTTCTGTTGGTACCTCGTGATAATTCCTTACGAGAAAGCCAGCTTCCGAATACTACGCTACTTCACGTACGGACGCTCGGAATAATGGTTAAGGACATGGGTATTTACCGGTGAAACTTTTTTCTGATAGGCGTGCGCCTGTTAGCATCGGTTCAGCGGATACAAGCTATGCATTCTAATTTTGGGGTAATTGACAATGTAGAATTGGTAGGCGAAAAGGAAGTAGTTTTATTCAGAGGCGCGGTCGGAGAAGTGCGAATTCTGGATGCAGCAGCGGCGCATAGGCGTGAAAGACCCGTTCTGATTGGTTTCTAATATGTGGCCTCTACAAGAGCCTCTGCAGAGGTTATTAAAACATAGCCGTGTCTTGCTCACTGCAACGGCTGTGAGAACAAACAACAAAGAAAACGTTTGACGGTCACCAATGCGTTTCAGCTTGAGCCATTGATAAATTATGCAACAATGGCGTTAAGTTGTCACGTTTATACAGGGGCAAATGCAGATGTGGTGATAGCTATTGTAATGACAACGGGAACTTTGCTAGTAGTTTTACGAAAATCCATCCCGAGCGCTAAGTGCCAATACAATGACCTTTTTTTAGTAGCTAAGAAAAAGTTAAACGGAGGCAAGTGACAATGCTGCTTAGCTCGCTTCATCGCTAAACGATTTAGGGGAGCCCGTGGGTATACAATAGCTTGAGTGGATTTCCGGTAGCACAACAGACCACTATTTGTTACCCATCAATATCAGTTCGGTATCAGGTTGAATCATGACAGGCACTCTGAAATGCCTACAAAATTACTCTAAGTGTTTGTGGCTGGCATTACTCGCCCAGATTTTCTCGAACAACCAGTACTTCTTCTCTTCGGGTGCCCATATGTGAGAACACTGTTTCAATTCAACAGGAGTTGTTCAATGCTATCGCATACTGTACATAAATACGTCGTTTTCATTTTCTTGTACAATAACGGAAAGGAATAGAGTTCGTCATATATAGCGAGTCCGAATTCTTTTACGACTTTTTACTGTTTTTTGAGACCAGCTATTTCTAAATAAAATACGGGCTGAGCTCTACGAATAAATTGATTAGTTTATTAATTTATTTCGCTGGGTAATATTGAAATATCGTAGCTTTGTCTGCAGGTTTCTTCCCACACATTATACCGAAAGCGGCTGTGTTCACATTTCTTCTCAGTGCCTATGTGTGCAATATGTAGGCATGAGCTTTATGGCGTAAATGCAATGCATCGACTTTTATTTTAACATCGTCAGTGCAAATACTCTTTTGTTTGGACAGCTCTCGAGTGGCACAAATATTCAAACTATTCGTTTATATCGCCCCGAATTATTCCCGCAGGCAGACTTGCATGTGCCACAGCTTCCCTAGAATAAGGGTTCGGCGTGGCTGGTGCACAGTTGTTCTGCTGACGTTCCATCACAATCAGACGTAAGACAGCACGCACTTTTCAAACATTTTGATCTTCCAATTCATAGTTTAGTGAGTGTTATAAAGTCTGCTGATTGCCAATCCAAGATTCAAATTCCTTAAAGCACTCAGGTGGGTATGTGGCAAACAAACATGAATAGATTTATGCCATATTATTGAGCATTTTGATTAGGCCAATCTTTCAGCTCCAAGCGATGAAAGTAATTTGCGAATACCATCTAGCCTACAAAGTGTCGCTTGTCACGTAACACTTGCCATTAAAGGATGCCACAACGCACACATAAAAAGTAAATGGAATTACCACTTTCTAGATTCTAAGAGGGATGAGGTGTCTGGGAAAAATGCCTGCAGCCATTAGGCGAAAAACTTTTATAATACTGCACAAATGGCGTCAATAGTGCGCTACATGTGCAACAAAAAAAACTCATAATTGTAAAATGAAAGCGGTTTAAACCAGCCGTCAATATTATTGTTTGAGTATCAATACTTTTTATCAAAAATAAATAACCTACGACATTGACATAGTAACACACCTGTTTCTCATTTATAGCTTTTAATTGGACTGTCATTAGGTAGCACAGAAAAATTAAACATGCCCTAACCTTGTTCACAGGATGTGAACGGTTGCACTCTGGTGGCTCTGTAATCTATGCCGAGGTGTACTTTCTTTCTTCTTCCATAGGCTTTTCAGAAATTCTTATAAAATCATGCACAGCAATGCGAGAAACACAGGTACGCATACTTTAAAGAATTTCTGTGCAATTTTTCCTGTTGATATCCCATAAATATCCCACTATGAATATAGGAAAACACATCTGAGCAAACCGTCCCATTTTTTAAACCACCGTCACGTAAGACTGTGAGACAAGCCGTCCTGTTATTTTATTTGTAATACACGTCAGAGGTATATGAAATATTTCATTGGCAACATGATGAGTTGTGACGTATATTGCTTGTATTTCTCCTACTCTAAACTGAGGCTCATTATCGAAATAAACATGCTCAAAACTGCGTGTAATGGGTGTGTGTGGTTGAATAGTTAACAGTGGAAGAAAGTGCGTTTAGGCGATAAATTGGATGGTTTTACACCGTACAGTTTGATTCGCCAAAGTGTCACCAATCCCCAGTTTATCGGCATACTAAAATAACACAAGGCGTGCCATTTGCACAGGTATTTCCTTTGGTACCGGTTAATGTGAAGCGGTTCGAATACGCTTTACCACTGCTTAGTGTCGGGATAAGAGGGTTGCCTATTTACTTCCGTAACGTTGAAACCATTTGTTCATTTAAGCGTTGTTTCGAGTGGTGTATTACAGGGTGGTCAACTATAAGTCGAAAGTTTTACTTTTAATTACGTGCTTACAGGTACGTGAAAACTACATTTACAGTAATGCAATGCGCCCAGGGCGAATCCGAAGCAGGTGTTAAATAATAATGCTAAAAGAAATCGATTAAATAAATATTTAGTGGCTGCAGCGCCCAGGCATGTTCTCATTGAAACGTTATACGCGGTCGTGTTTGTACGCAGCTTCTTTTGCCAGAATTCTAGCGCATCGGTACTCCGAGATACCGAACTTCGAAGTTAAATTGTCGTTCGCATGACTACGCAAGCAAACAAGCGAGCTCTGGCGCAAAGTCCCTTCCTTTATTACATGCCTGGTGTGTACGGGGTCTAGTTTGACAACGGGTGTAGGCATAGGCAAAAGTGATTAATGGCCCCCTTTCAGTCTTGTCTGGCGTTATCGTAATCTGCAGTACCCGAAACCGCTACCTAAACACAAAACAAGAGGGAGGATCTTTCCGCCGGCCCTCACTGCCTAGGATGCGTATTCTTGCGAACGCAATTAAACTTCGCAATTCGATATCTCGCGGTACGGATGCACGGGAACAATTTTGCTAAATGAATCTGCGTGGAAACGTAATTTCGTTTAACTTTTTAATACAAACATGTGTGCTTTCTGCACCCACTAAAAAAGTAATTATAAATGTCAGTATTTAAACAACTCACATCAATCTTTGCCACCTACTTCCGTGTCCTTCAGGGCACGTAATCTCACCCTAGAGGTGCTCTTTTCGTAAATTTAACGGCTAATTTAAAAAACAACCTTGTCGACCTAATTTTGAGCGTCCTGTATATTGCCTTACCGTTTATAAGGTTTTGTACTTCAAATATTTAAATAGTTTGGAAATGCACTGGCAAGTTCTTGAAACACATTAGTACAGAAACAAAAACCTGAAGGTAATTTTTGTGCGTGGCATAGTCTAATATTTTCACCAATATATTGATTCTTTCTGTTACACGGAGTGAAAGGGAGACTATGGCTGTGACTACAAGAAAAGACGAAATAAAACCCTGTACTAAACCTCTTGCGCCTTCTTTTCCTGTTTAAGAAAACACAAATATTGGTGAGCAGAAAAAAATGTATATGAAGTCTCTTCATCCCAAAATGGCCAGCCGTCTTTTATTGCACCCGCCATAACATCGCCGATGTGCACTGGACTTACCACACACGTTGTATGAACTCGAGCAGTTTCCCTTTGGATCCAGTACTTCGACAGTTTAGGTCGCCAGAAAAGAAGTGGGAGAAATAAAAACGCATTTTATCAAGGTTCAAGTTTAGCCAAGACATATAGATGTCGTGTTCGTCTCACAAGAGATTGTTTTGGTTATTAAGAATAAGTTTACGCCCTTTGCTACCGTTTATGGCTGTGCGTCCAAGATTCTTCAAAAATCAATTACACCGGCTAACTATTTATTATTGTATGAAAAATAAGAAAAACCCGAACATCTAAATTAGGGCATATAGAAAAACACAATAATCTGGGAAAGTCTCCTTAAGGGCGATTACGATGCATACAAGAACGGGAAGTTATCTTAGGAGTTCTAGATTACTTAAACATTTGATGAACAAGTTATTGCCCTTTACAAACAACACGACGTCGTTAACAAATATTTTGCTTAAAGAATGCAGTTTAGTTAGTCGCCTGTAAAGATTTTGCCACTTGTTGGATTTCAATGCGCTATCTGGTGTATACGGTATAATAGTCGTAGCAAGAGTTTTATGATCTTCTGAAGTGTACTGTCGACCTTATGCTGCGCTGGGAGGGCACATTAGAAGATTGTTGTTTGTAACGTCTGAGCATATGTTGGTTTCAATGGACATGTTCTGTTTCGCAAATATTTCTGACATGTTCACCTAATTCTTCCAGGCTTGGTGAAACCGCCTGACACAGGTATGTTGTTTACGTTGAAGGAGGAACCTCATTGATCTTTTGGGTCAAGGTATTAAGCTTAAACGTATATATATATATATATATATATATATATATATATTGTAAGAAGCCTTCAAGGAGACGTCGCTCACTGATAGAGCGGAGTAGCCAGACGCCGTTTATTTGGCGACCGCGCAGCCAAGCAGCACTAGCCTCAGGGATGATAATGATCATGTACAGGTGACGAAGATGAAGCATTACTGAAAAGGATGACAGGTGATCATGATTACACATAAGATTGAAATCAGCGAAATATTGTGCCGCGGAGAACTACAGTGCTTACACTAATTGCCCCCCCCCACCCCCCGAGGAAAGCGGCCGCCGGGCGCTGGCATTTAGGAAGTGCAAGAGTGGAACTTTTTGAGACGGGAGACATGCACAATTTTGGTTCCCCGACAGCGACGGTCCGTGCTGGGAGACAGAGAGGTGACCCGGTAGTTGACTGTCGACGTCTGCTCCAGAACGGCATAAGGGCCGATGAATCGCCGAAGAAACTTTTCGCATAGCCCAGGCACACGAACGGGAGTCCAGAGTAGAACCTGGTCCCCTGGGCGGAACTGGATACACCGGTGAGAGGCGTCGTACTGGAGCTTGCGGTCCTGCTGGCAGGCTTGTGTGTTTTCACGGGCAATACGGCAGCAGTGGTGAAGGCGAGAATGAATTCGTCAGACCCGGGGACAAATCCCGTCGCAGGTGCCGAGAACAGACACGCGTCTAGGACGAAGGAGGGATCACGGCCATAAACAAAGAAAACAAGAGCGTACCCAGTTGTTCGTTGGCGTGCCGTATTATACGCAAACGTTACGAATGGAAGGATGGCATCCCAGTTAGTATGGCTTGGTCCGATATACATGGAGATCATATCCGAAAGTGTATGGTGGAAGCGTTCCGTGAGGTCGTTTGTTTGGGGGCGGTATGAGGACGTCATTTTGTGGATGGTATTCGATGCACGAAGCAGGTCTGCAATGACGCTTGAAAGAAATGTTTTCCCACGGTCACTTAGTAGAACCCGGGGGGCGCCATGGCGTAAGATGACGTTATGCAAGATAAATTCGGCGACTTCTTGAGAGCAGCCAGAGCGAACAGGGGCCGTCTCTGCATAACGCGTCAAATGGTCAACCGCGGTCACGATCCAACGGTAGCCGGATAAGGTGGATGGTAAAGGGCCGTATAGGTCAATACGCACCACGTCAAAACGTTCCGCCGGACAAGGAATGGGTTGTAGAAGGCCTGCCGACGCCGTTGTAGGGCGTTTGCGATGCTGACACAATGCACAGGAGCTGACATACTTAGCGACGCACCTTACATGCCAGGCCAGAAGAAGCGAGCTCGGATCCTACCAAACGATTTTTTGAAAGCCGAGATGGCTAGCAGCTGGGTCATCGTGACAGGCTTCTAAAAGCATTGGCTGCAAAGCCCAAGGAGCTACAGGCACCCATTTTTCTCCAGCAGGGTGATGGTTGACGCGGCAAAGCACACCGTTGCGGAGTGTGTACTTTGCAAGCTGGCATCGTAAACGGCTGTTAGGAGGCTGCGTCACCCCAGACAGTCGGTCAGTTATGGTTCGGCAGGGCGGGTCAGCCTGCTGAAAAGACACCAGCTCGGAGGACTCAACGGATGGCACAGGGTCGATGGGAGCCAAGGATGTAGTCCGTGCAGCGGAGGAAACATCGCAAGTGGTGTTTGATGTAGACCCGAGGGGACACCGTGATAAGGCATCCGCATCAAGGTGTTTCTTGCCTGATTTGTACTGTACAGTGTAGTCGTACTCCTGTAATCGCAAAATCCACCACCCGAGCCGGCCGGAAAGATTCTTCAGCGCCGATAACCAGCACAAGGCGTGGTGATCGGTCACTACGGTGAAGTGGCGGCCGTATAAGTAGGGACGGAATTTTTGTACCGACCAGACGACCGCCAGGCATTCTTGTTCAGTAATGGTGTATAGGCCACTTGCATAGGCCACAACACGCTCTCTAGATTGGTTATCGCGCTGGAGAATAACGGCACCAATTCCGTACCCGCTTGCATCCGTATGTAATAAGGTTGGTTTGGTGTCGTCGAAGTGGTCAAGATGGGGTCAGAGGTAAGCGCGTCTTTTAAGGCTTGAAATGATTTTTCTCAGTCGTCAGACCATACGAAAGGCGTGCCAGAAAGAAGAAGCTGATTTAGCGGAGACGCGAGGGTGGCGAAGTTGCGCACGAAACGTCGAAAGTAGGAAGCCAGGCCAAGGAAGCTGTGGAGCGTCTTCTGTTGCTGCGGGCGTGGAAAGCTCATGACTGCGCTAATCTTCTCAGGGTCGGGCCGGACACCTTCTTTGCTCACGACATGGCCAAGGACCTTTATGGCCTTGCTGGCAAAATGACATTTTTTTGTGTTGAGCTGTAGGCCGGCGCTAGCGAGACAGGTCAGCACTTCATCTAGCCGCTGCAGGTGCTGAGAGAAGGTAGACGAGAAGACAACAATGTCGTCCAGATAGCACAAACAGGTCTTCCACTTTAGGCCACGTAGAACAGTGTCCATGAGTTGCGCAAAGGTGGCGGGCGCATTACACAATCCGAACGGCTTAACGTTAAACTCGTATAAGCTGTCGGGGGTACAGATCGCTGTTTTCTCCTTATCGGCCTCGTACATTGGTATCTGCAATACCCTGAACGTTAATCCAGGCTTGAAAAATATTCAGCTCCTTGCAAACAATCCAAAGCATCATCAATCCTTGGCATCGGGTAAACATCTTTCCTGGTAATTTTGTTGAAGGCTCGATAATCCACGCAAAAGCGAACTGACCCATCCTTCTTTCTAACTAATACAACAGGAGAAGACCAGGCACTCGCCGAGGGACGAATTATGTCTCGCTTAAGCATATCTAAGACGTTCTCTTCAAATATTTTTTATTCAGACGCCGACACGCGATACGGGCGGCGGCGTATGATGTGTGGACTGTCTGTCTGTATGCGGTGGGCTGCGGCAGTGGTCTGGCTTAACGTTGTGGAAAAGGAGTCGAAAGACAAACGGTGCTTGTCCAGTAAGTCCAATGAGGACTGTGCCTCTGCCTGCGTGACGTCGGGGCTAATGGTGGTGGTTAGCGCTGAAGTAGAAGTGTCCGAAAAAAACTGAACGCGGAAGAGCCGACAACGAGCCGATAGGAACAACATCAATGGTGATGAGTCGATGTTGTTCCTGATGAGTCGAGACCACTGTGGTGCCTTCATGCAGCAGGATCAGTTCGGAGCTAGCGTTGGTCACGGGAAGGGTTGCGAACCCATTGCAGAAGCGTAATTGGCACGTAGCTATCACGACTCCTTTAGAGAGTAGGCTGGCAGAAGGGGCGACTAAAATGTCCCCCTCACTGATGCCGGCCGATCGAACTGTGAGGAGAGTATCCAGTCCTGGAGAAAGAACACAATCTGCAGCCACTATAAGGTTCACTTGAGGCATATTGCAAACACTCGAAACTTGCTCATTGGAGAGTTCAGTGGTTGGGCTATCACAAGAGATGACGGCTGAGGCTGAAGACAGAAAGTCCCACCCCAAAATTAGCGAATGAGCACACGACGCCAGCACCGCACACGGGATACGATGTCGAAGGCCGTCGATAAGTACGGGTACCGTGCACTGCCCAGAGGGCTGAATGAATCAAAATATTATTTGCGCCACACAAGGTCGGGCCAGAGTAGGGCGTTTGCATTTTACGAAGTCGAGCGCACAAGTCTGCATGTATAACTGCAATTCTGGCGCCAGTGCCCACAAGCGCATCAACACAAATACCTTCGACGATGACAGCTAAAATGTTCGATGGCCGCTGCGAAGGAATTGTACTTTTACCAGGTATAGCAGTTTTCCCTCCAAAAACTGCAGAGGCTAGTTTTCCTGTCGGAGGCCAGCAGCATGAGACGCGGGGCGAAGGGGCGATACCGAGCGGTTCCGGAAGGGAGATGGTGAACGGCGCCGCGATGGTCGGGAACTTTCAGGAATGTCCTGTGTGTCCAGGGTCGATGGGAAACGCCGCGGCGGGGAATGATATGCCCGTTGACGAAAGCCATATGGAGGTCAGTAGGTGCTGCGGTCCGGTATAAGGCCTGCACGTTCGTCTTGCTGACGCCGTCGACAAAATCGGGCAATATGACCCCTGATACCACAGTAGAAGCAGGTGGGTCCGGGGGGTCGCCAAGGAGCATAGTACTGGCTGTACGGCTCGGGGCGTCTCGGAGAAAAGGCAGACAAAAGAAAAGTACTCTGAGCAGGCACAGG
This sequence comes from Haemaphysalis longicornis, assembly GCF_048455015.1. Classification (NCBI taxonomy): domain Eukaryota; kingdom Metazoa; phylum Arthropoda; class Arachnida; order Ixodida; family Ixodidae; genus Haemaphysalis; species Haemaphysalis longicornis. The sequence continues at coordinate 60,686,693 of NW_027526445.1, forward strand.
ATACGGGAAGACTGGCTGTAGCGGGGTCATCTCGGCGTACTGAGCCACGTGCTGTGGAGCGGCGTGTTCGGTAGAGGGCCCGCTTTCCATGAGACGCAGTTCTTCTTTAACCAGGTCACGCAAAGTGGCGCCAGAGGAGAACTGGCGATCACCAGAGATTCCAGAGGTCTTCTGCGCCTGAAGTTCTTCCTAATGATACTACGTATCAAAGAGCGCAGCTCCGTATCGGGTGGAAGGCAGGCTGGTGGGGTACCCTGCTGGATGCGAGCGGACTGCAGCGCATCCAAGCGCTGGCAAATCGTAACTACGTCGCGTACGGTGGTGGGATTATGAGCGACGACAGCAATAGAGGTAAACGTGCTAATGCCTTTCAGAAGGTGCCGGACTTTGTCGTACTCCGACATGTCCTCATTCGCCTGGCGACAAAGCGCAAGCACATCCTCAATGCAAGACGTTAAGGTCTCACCTACATGTTGAACGCGCTGGGAGAGTTTCTTCGTGACGCTCTCCGATCGGCTCGCCAATGTGCCAAAAATCTTGCGAATCTCCTCCGTAAACGTATTCCAATCTCCTAGGCGATGTGCGTTGTTGTAAAACCACGTCCTAGCCACTTTTTCAAGGCAGAACGGGACATTATGGAGCTTCATAGAGTCATACCACCTAGTAAAGGTACTCACTCTGTTGTAATAGTCGAGCCAATCGTCGACGTCTTCACCGCGAAGGCCAGCGAAGGATCTGGGGTCCCGTTGGCGGCTGGTAACGGTACACGCGGGAGGCGAAGAAGCCGTTGAAGGGGTGGTGCGAGTCGGGACGTCCTGTTCCATTGGCCCGGTTGGAATTTGAAGGCGTCTTCATGAACGTAGCTCCAGGGGTGCGCTAGGAGAGCCAGAGGGTGGGATCGAGGTGCACCTACCACGTGTAAGAAGCCTTCAAGGAGACGTCGCTCACTGATAGAAAGGAGGAGACAGACGCCGTTTATTTGGCGAACGCGGAGCCAAGCAGCACTAGCCTCAGGGATGATAATGATCATGTACAGGTTACGAAGATATATATATATATATATATATTTATATATATATATATATACAGAGAGAAGAAAGTAATGCCAACAGTCCACAACGTCAAAGAAGGCATATGGGAATGGTTTGACTATTTTTACCGTTAGTGACTGTTAAGAAATAATGATGCGCAGGCAGGGGGCGACAGTAGGAGTAGAGGAAGAGGAGGATCGGAGGTGGGCACTGCTCGCTAATAGACTCCATCACCGTATCGGAAGCCAGACGCCGGTCCTCTTTCGCTACACATTTTCTGGTGCCGTGAAACCCGGGAACCGGTGCACGAGCGAATCTACGTTCGACGGCGCAGCGGCTCCGAGGCACGCGAGGCTTGGATACCTTGGTACTTCTTTATCTTGGAAGCCTTGCCCACGGCCGCCGCCCCTTTCGGGTCGTGCCCAAGCCCGCCCTTGTCCCTTTGGTATTCGCAACCCCAGCGTCTTGCTTCATCGACTGGTGCCATGGAGGCTCTTCGTATTCGCCGAGATGTCCTGCGAGCGACCGCCTCCGCGACCATGACAGTCCTCGACGCCTTGCTGCAGAGCCAGGCAGCAACGGCCCTTTACAGACAAAATGTCCTCGACCTCATCTTGCATGACCAGGTGAGCCTTCACAAACTCGACGCTCACGTTCAGGAGAACCTGAAGGATGAAGAATTTGATGCTGATGTTTTGGAAGCGATCAATTACGACGATCGTATCTGCGCCCTGCGAACGTGCGTACGCTTCTCCGCGAGCCAAGACTCTTCCGCAAGCCCCGTTCTTCAACCTCAGGCGGCCCTGTTTACCACCCGCATCGTAACTTCGAATATTCGCTCGCTTCCCGAGGAGGCCTGGCGGACAGTGGTCCCGGGTGACGTGCCGCCCGTCCGGAAAATAACTGGTGCGGCGGTAGAAGAACAGGACAACGACGACGGAAGCGCTGCAGCATTTCAGAACGCCAAGCAGGGCACCGAGGTGCTCAGCACTGGAGAGCGGCTCCAGAGACCACCCAACCCTGGTGTTGCCGTGATTGCCGTTGTGGACAAATCTCAGGGACCCTGCCCAGACCTCGCCGTCGCTGACGCGAATATCGTTTCCGGAATGTCTGACCGGCCTTGCCGCAGCGCTGGCATCGCCGACACAGCTCTCACGTCAGAGACGTCGCTACAGCGTTTCCGCAACCCTCGCATCGACGCCTTGACTACCGCTCAGGAGACGTCTGACCCGTCCCGCCGTCCCCTTAGCGTCGATAATGCGACTCTTGTTTGGGGGACGTCCGAGCGTCCCTGTTGCGACGCTGTTGCACCTTACGCTTCGCAAGCAGTTCAGCAACCCGGTTTCGAGTCGAAGATATTTTCATTGGTTCCAGCAACGAAGACGCGGTTCGTGCAGAAGAGGGACTCGCGTCAGGGAATAACGAAGCGCATGCTCCTCCGACGCTCCGTGAGCGAGCTTCGACGCCGCAAGCGAGCTTCGTCCGGGCTCGTCCAGGCCCCGTGGGGAGGCATCCTGGTGGAGAAGCAGAACAAATGCTTCTATGGTGACGACCCCTACTTCAGCAAGCGCAACTCGATTCTGAACGAGCCTTTGTACCTTGTTGGGCACGGCGAGAGCGAAGTCCTATTGTTCGCAGAGATAACGGATACGCCGATCGAACACACGTATTTCCTCATAGAAGCAGTATCAGACGTGGAGGCGGCGGCAATGCCATCACGCTACCGTGACGCTCTCTGGAAATTTGGCAGTATACATCAACTGTTCCCGTTTGATCCTGGCGGATGCCTGGCGACTGAAAACCAGGAGCATGGTCTCTCTTTCCGGTTGACCATTCGCAATTCTCACTTTTATCCCCCAAGTCACTTTGATCCAGCAACTCCGCAAGCGGTCGTTGCCCGTGACATTGGCCATGGACCTGTACTGCCTCGCTCGAATGACAAGGCCGTTTACCGAGATCGACGGCACCGACACACCCAGCTGAAGGCTCCACTAGATCGCCCAGCCATCCTACAAGCATCGCTGCTAAGAAATCATGCGCCGCTATTGAAGTCGAAAAACTGGTCGTAGTGGGGCCAGACTTCGCCACTGACAGTGCCGCTGCCGGCTAGCTCCTGAGCAACTTGGTGGCGGTGGGAGTATGTAAAGAAATACAGATGCGCAGGCAGGGGGCGACAGTAGGAGAAGAGGTAGAGGAGGAACGGGGGTGGGCACTGCTCGCTAATAGACTCCATCACCGCATCGGAAGCCAGACGCTGGTCCTCTTTCGCTACAGTGACGTTACATTATAATTTTTTTATTAATTACGTGAGAAAGAAAGCAAGAAAAACACGCGCCCAGAGTGCGGAGGGAACCCACGCCTTTCGATTAGATCTCGAATGCCTTACTAATTCGGCTATCTGGGTGACTGTGTTCTCTTCACTTTCTGGGGTATTTATATTTAATTCAACTGTATCTGACGCTTGAGGGTAGTAGCCAGCGCCACTCAGACTACTCGGGTAGAAGGGGACCTTTTTTTCAACCCCAGGGGTGTGACGCGGACGTCTACAGCCTGTCATAAGCGGGTAACTGGCGGGAAACCCTCGTATGCTGTCTCAGCATCAGGGCTCCCAGAACCGAGGCCCTCACTAAGTTTTTGCCGGATAATAGGTTTAGAGATGAGGGGCTCGTTTGGAAATACGGAAAGAAATGCCGGCAGTGTACAACACCAAAGAAGGCATAGGGAATAGTTAGACTATTTTTTTACCTTTAGTGATATTACTTTATTTTTTAATATTGCGTGAGAAAGAAAGAAAGAAACAAAAACACGCGCCCACAGTGGGGACCGAGTCCACGCCTTTTGATTAGATCTCGAATGCCTTACCAATTCGGCTAACAGGGCGACTGTGTTCTCCTTCACTTTATGGAGTATTTATATTTTCTACAATTGTATCGGACGCTTGAGGGTGGTACCCAGCGCCACTCAGACTTTACGGGAAGAAGGGGACCTTCTTTTCAACACCCGGGGCGTGACGCGAACGTCTACAGCCTGTCATAAGCGGGTAACTGGCGGGAAACCCTCTTATGCTACCTTGCCATCAAGGCTGCCAGAACCGAAGCCCTGGCTAAGCTTTCACACGATAATAGGGTTTGGAAATGAGGGGCTCACTAGGAAATACAGAAAGAAATGCCGGCAGTCTACAACGTCAAAGAAGCCATAGGGGAATGGTAAGACTTTTGTTTCACTGTTAGTGACGTTACATTGTTAATTTTTTTACTAATTACGTGAGAAAGAAAGAAAAACACGCGCGCAGAGTGGGGACCAAACCAACTCCTTTCGATTAGATCTCGAATGCCTTACAAAATTCGGCTATCTGGGCGACTGTGTTCTCCTTCACTTTCTGGGCTATTTATATTTACACGTGTATCTGACGCTTGAGGGTGGTAGCCACCGCCACTCAGACTACACGGAGGAGAAGGGGACCTTCTTTTCATCCCCCGGGGCGTGACGCGAACGTCTACAGCCAGTCATAAGCGGGTAACTCGCGTCACGCCTCAGGGGTTGTGACATATCTATGAAACATATTGAAACGAGGGGGGGGCTGACACATAGATATGTTTCAATGTTTCAATGACTTACCACAACCTCCCCTTTGCTTTCCGAGGTTTTCTTGGCTGCCAACCCTTATTTCTGTGTTATTTCTACGAGCCCCTCATTTCCTATTCTGATTCGCTACATGCATAGCGGTAGCCCCTGTTCTGGCAGCCTTGTTGCCATAGGGAGCTTAAGAGGGTTTAACGCTGGTTGACCACTCTTGACATGTCGTAGACACTCGCGTCGTGGCCCGGGGATTAAAAAAGAAGGTTCCCTTCACCCCGAGAAGCCAGAGTGGCGCTGGCTACCACCCCCAAGCACAGGAAAAAATTACATTGAAATAAATTCCCCAGAAAGCGGGGGGAGAGGGGGAAATCGCCCCGCCGGTAGCGTAGTGGTTATCGCATCAGACCGGTATTCTGGAGGTCGTGGCGTCGGATCCCACCTGCGCTTTCTTTCTTTCTTTCCAAATTTTTTATGTTTCAATTACTTACCCCAACCTCCCCTTTGCTTTCTGAGGTTTTCTAGGTTGGGAACCCATATTTCTGTGTTATTTCTACCAGCCCCTCATTTCCTATTCCAATTCGCTATATATATATATATATATATATATATATATATATATATATATATAGAGAGAGAGAGAGAGAGAGAGAGAGGGAGAAATAAGTGTTGGGAGTCAAGAAAACCTCGGAAAACATAGGAGGAAATGCGGTTGGTCATAGACACACATGAAGGTTTTTTTGAGAGTAAAAGAAGGTTGTGCAAAAATGCCTGCCGGGGGGATCCAAACCCATGACCTCCAGAATACGCGTCTGGTGCGGTGAGTACTAACCTAAGGGCGGGACTGTTTCCCGACAACTTTCTCGGGTATTTATGCTAAGGTAGTTTTTGAGTATAGTTAGTGGCACTTTGAGAGAGGGAGAGAGAAACACTTTTATTCAATCCTTACGCGAGGAAGGGGACCTTGTTTTTTACCGCGGCTTTGTGACTCGACTATCTACGACATCACAAGAGTGGTCGACCAGCGTTGAACCCTCTTAAGCTTCCAATGGAACCAAGATACCAGAACCGTACCTTTGCTATGCATGTAGCGAATCAGAATGGCTAATTAGGGGCTGGTTGAATTATGACAGAAATAACGGTTAGCAGTCAAGAAAACCTCGGAAAGCAAAGAGGAGAATGCGGTTGGTCGTAGAAACGTGTGACAATTTTTGAGACAGAAACAAAGTGGGGAAGAAATGCCCGTCGTGTGGGATACCAGCCCATGACGCTGGTTCAACGGTGGTCGACCACTGCTGACATGTCGTACACACTCGAGTAACGGTCCAGGGGTTAAAATAAAGGTCCCCTTCACCCCGAGTAATCCGAGTGCCACTGGAACCACCCCCAAGTCAGCAAAAAAAAACACCTTAACATAAGTACCAGAGAAAGTGGTTGGGAAACAGTCCCGCCGGTAGTGTAGTCGTCATCCCACAAGACGCATATTCTGGAGGTCTTAGGTTTCAATCCTACCCGGTGGACTTTTTTTTACCACTTTCTGTCTCAAAGAATTGTTTACGTGTTTCTATGACAAACCGCATTCTCCCATTTCTATTTTGAGGTTTTCTTCGCTGCCAACTCATATTTCTGTCTTAATTCAACGAGCCCCTCATTCGCCATTCTGATTGTCTACATGCATATTGAGGGCCTCTGTTCTGCATTCATGGTGTCAAAGGTAGCTTTAAAAGGTTCAACGCTGTTCGACCACTCTCGACATGTCGAAGACACTCGAGTCACGGGCCAGGGGTTAAAATGACGGTCCCCTTCACCCCGAGTAGTCCCAGTGGCGCTGCCAACCACCCCCAAGCACAGGAAACAAAATACCTTAACGTAAATTCCCGAGAAAGTGCAGGGGAAACAGCCCCACCGGTGGCGTAGTGGTCATCGCAAGTGACACGTTTTCTGGAGGCCGTGGTTTCGGATCCCACCAGGCAAGCATTTTTCTCCACTTTTTGTCTGTCTGAAAAACTTTATCATCTGTTTTATGACCAATCCTTTTCTCCCCTTTGCTTTTCGAGGTTTTATTGACTGCCAACCCTTATTTCTGTCCCATTACCCGAGCCCCTCTTTTTTCCAATTCTGATTTGCTAGATGCATAGCGAAAACCTCTGTTCTGGCAGGCTTGGTGCCATAGGTAGCTTAAGATTGGTAAATGCTTGTCGACCACTCTCGAGATGTCGTGGACACTCGAGTCACAGCCCGGTGGAAAAAAAGAAGGTCCCCTTCACCCCGAGTATTCCAAGTGGCGCTGGTTACCACCCAAAAGCGCTGTAAACAAAACTACCCTAACATAAATATCCTGGAAAGTGCATAAGAACGGTGGTTGGGGCTAGTTGGTGCATACTAACTTGAACACAAAACCGCGCAAAAAAGACGGGACAAGAAACGACTACATGCAGCGGTGACAAGCAACTGTTTGGTTTATTCTGTGGCTTGTAAAATATACCCAAGGAAGGAAGGCGAGAAGTAATCATGAAAAAGCAAGTACCTAAAACAAACAAAATCGCTAGATCTATTCTCGTGCAATGACATGACATGAGCAACCCTACTGCAGCGCTGCGATCTAATATATGGCTGGGGGAGCGAGGTAAATAAAGGCAAAACTGAACAGTGCAACTTATTTTTAGTATTTATGAATCCAGATAACGGATTTCTATGCGTCGTAACTCGACGGAAGGCATACTAATGTAATCGTCGCCTGCCTTGTGAATGAAGTAGGCTTCATAAATTTTACGCTCACTCTGGCCCTCATGTGTTCGTGCAACACGTGTATCATGGATACTGGGCAAGCACCCGTGGTCGTGGCAGTGTGTGGCAAGGTCGCTGCCAATGTCCGTTTCAGTGTGCTTGCATGCTGGCGCAGTCGATCATTTAGGCAGCGCCCAGTTTCATAAATATAGGTCTTCCTGCAAGACAGCGGAACTTCGTACACAACACAGCTCCTAAAATCTACGCAGGTTTGTGTTTGGCCTTTCAGGCACATGGTGCCCTTTGGCTCATTCGCGTTCACTCGCCTGCGTTTGGTGCAGAAAATACTACTCCAACCCCTGCACGTGTTAAGAAAAGTAGCGGGACGCGCAGGAAACAAAATACCTGAACATACACACCAAACGTTTTTACACCCTTTTAGCCAAAAATGGAGTGTATGATAAGGAGAAAAGGGTGTTGGGAGGCCTTTACACCGTGTTTCTTGAATCTCAACCCCCTTTTCCCAGCTCTACACCCGTTTTGTGTGAAAGAAGATCGTTCATCAACTTCAACACACATATTTTTTCTTAGCGTGTTGAAAGGATGTGGAAGAGGTGTTCAGCTCTTCATTGAATAAGGCCATGCTTGGATGCATAATAGCTCTGTAAAGAACAAGACATCTCCTCATATACTCCTGTGCTCGCAAGAAATTTTCAAACGCAAAAAAAATTGCTCGTATGCAATGATATGCGGTGCGCCTCATCTCCGAAATATAGCTTTGACACGTGAAACACTAATTTGAACCTTTAAAAGTAAAAAAGACTATAGTCGTGTGGCGAAAAAGGTGTTTACCGACTGCAACAAGCTTGGCTGTCTGTAGGATGTTGAAACGGTGGGAAATAAGGGTTCAGTTGCAAAAAACGAACAGCGGAGCGGGGAGGGGTTGACCTAGTTTTACAAGGTTTTACAAGGCGGTTCTAGTGTGCCCCCCCCCCCCCTAACTGCCTGGCAATCCTAGGGATAAACAAGCTAGGTAGGACCCCAGCTATGCTGTTTCTCTAGCCTTTCACCAAGGAGGTTTTTTTAACCTCCTTGCCTTGCACCAACATTAAAAGCGGCGCCAATTTTTTCGCCTTTTAGAATACAAAAAAAGACTAGTACCTTTAAAATGGTACAGTAAGAGGTGCGCATACGCATACGCGCCTTGTGCTCAGACTCCAACAACTTGAAAGCCGACTTCACTGTTATAATACCCTATCTGCGGTGGTGCACCTTTTACAGGTACCGCAGTTCTTTTTTTATAATTTTTGTTTGCTTACGCCACAGAAACTAGCTTAAGCCTAAAGATCTTCACTGGTAATAAATTATGCCGATTGATATTGCTTTATACATCGTGAAGTACAAAACACTCCCCGCTTGTAGAAAATGTTCAGTCCAGCAATGTAAACAGATACAAAGTGCCTCCAAAGTTGAAGGTTTCTTCACCTTTTTTTTTGTTAGCAGTCTTTTCTTACACCCTTTTTTTACACGCTTTTTCTCTAAGGTCTCTTTCGTTTCAAACACCCTTATTTGTAGATTTATACCCGACCGGGAAAAAGAGTGTTTAAATATTGAATGCCTTCTGAAAGGGTGTTCAGGTGGCTGGGAAGATTTGTTGGTATTTATTAAAATTATGTAAGTTCTGGAACACAAACACTACCTCATGAATAAAAAGTTTTTGCAAACCCGCGTGTAAATTTGCACATTCTCATAGTAAAATTCATACTTACAAAATACGCTTAAATGTCTGCTTTTTGCTACAAGCCTACTGACTCGATCGGGGAGCTTTCCTCTGCTAGAAATAAAAGAAACAACCCCACATATATTAAGTATACCCTCCCTGTACCGCTTACATCCTGTTGGTTTTGTTGCTCAAAAATTTGTTTGTGTTCCAAATGTAACTTGTGTGTATTGACTGTTTGCGTTGAATGCTGCGCGATCCGCCAATTCAGATTGCCACTGCGCATGTCATCACATTATAAAAAGGGTGCGAGGGATGCTGCACACGCTTTTTTTATCCGTACACACTTTTTTGCCAAAACATATTTTAAGTGTGTTGAGCTCAACGCCCTTTTTTTGACCGTACTCCAATGTTGCCGAACGCCTTTTATGGGTGTTGGGCTCAACACCCTTTTCTTATACGTACACACTTTTTTTGCCAAAACACCTTTTAGGGGTGTTAGCCTTGGGACAATATTTTACAACTTTTTCAGCCAAAAAGGGTATAAAAAAGTTTAGGGTGTACTAAAAAATGTGGAGGGGAAACAGCCCCACCTATAGCGTACTGGTCATCGCATCAGACGCGTGTTCTTGAGGTCCTGTGTTGGGATGCCACCCCGCGGGCATTTTTTCTCCACTTTATTTGTGTCTTCCGAAGTTCTTCGTCTTTTTCATAACCTACCGCATCCTCCCCTTTATTTTCCGAGGCATTCTTGACTGCTACGCCTTATTTCTGTCTTAAGTCATCTAACCCGTTATTTTCCCATTCTGTTTCGGTACATGCATAGCGAGGACCTCTGTTCTGACAGTCGTGGTACCATAGGGATCTTAAAAGAGTTCAACGCTAGGCGACCACTCTTGATATGTCGTAGACACTGTAATCATTATTTCTTTGGTTAAATCGCCACATCGTCTATTTTTATTGTTTTGGTATTATAAAGAAGGGGTTACGGTGTTTTGCTGCTGTGTGTACACTAATCCCCACCCCACTGTAATGTCGCAATGCCCTGTGGGTGTCAGAGAAATGAAAAACTAATGAATAAAACCTAAAAAACAAGTTGTTCAATACCTAAACAAATAATCTCCTTATGAGCTAATATCAAGCGGTTTATACTGCGCATAGATGCATCACATTTGTTATCTTGAAATGAAGAGATTATTATGGTAGCCCTTTAAAAAACGTCTTCATCCTTTTGCACAGTGGTGCTACGAAAACTAAGAACCCAGTGGTGAAGTAACTTAAGCATTGGCTTGACTTGTTGATATTAAACTTAGGTGACGCCAAGTCGTGTGCATACATGCGGGGTTTAACATGCACTTCGTGGTTATCACTAGTGAGCTCCACAGACGCGAGAAACACTTTATGCGCGATAAATAGCAGCTGACCGGCGAGATCTCTCCAAGAGCAATGCTTTTCCCGAACGAGGCATTTGTGTGTGAGTTCTAATTTTACATGCACCATCCTGTGGTCCGCACTTTGTAAATGATGAAAGATTCCAGAATACAAGTACTATCTCAAGTATCTTTGTTACCTGGATGAATGATTGTCCTCGGCGCATCCAGCGGATCAATTGAAGTAGACTCGTGCTCTGATAAGTTGTTTTCGGTACTACCACTGATTTCTGTAGCTAGGCTACTCAAACACAAAGCTGAAATAAAAATGTGTCTTTTTTATACATCATAAAATTAATTTTTATACACGAAAAGCCCTAAAAGCTCTTACACTTTTCTCACCGTACTATGTTACAACAGCAATACCTAGAAATTATCTCTTAAAAGTGCTACAAGGGAGAATTTATCCAAACACATCCTAATGGTAACCGAAATTTGAAATTACAGTTCGCAAGGAAAACCCTACTTATTCAGTCATGGTGCTGGTTTGTAAGCCAGTTGTCTCGAATATTGGCGTGCTGAAGATTACTTTAAACACCCTCACACATACCCCTTGTCACATACGTGGCTAGGCAACGCCTAAAACCAGAATAAAAGCCTACTGATCAGCCAACATCTTTATTCAGGTACCAGAAAATCTAAATGGAAATTTTTAATTTTATCAATTCCATTCTGCACGTTAATTAAATTATTTTATTTTATGATGCTTACTTATTTTGCCCACAAACACTAGTGAGGCTTTCGTATTTGCGTACAGAACGAGCATGCTGAAAAGATTCCTGTGTTAATTAAAACAAGAAAAGACGAGAGAAATGTGAAAACCTTGAAGGGAAAATGACTAATGCAGAGATTTGGCAATGCATCTGTAATACAAAAGAAAAATAGGTACAGAAGCCTTGACACAGTACAATCATACCTATAGAGAAGAAACACTACAGAACATTTGAAAACACACTACACCCACAGACTATAACAAAAGATGACAGGATAGAACAGGGCTAATATTTAGACCCTACAGATATGTAACAGCTTTAAGTAAACCAACCACAGTCTTTGGCTATTTGGCTAACGAAGACCGGTTATCCAGGCGACAATTGTGCCCTTTCAAGCTCATAATTTTTTTTTATTTTAGCGCGTGTGCTATCCAAAATATTTTAAACGTATGATCAATTCGAGAAGTAAAATAACCTCCATGCGGGCGGGAGCAGGCAGTCCTTTTCTGCGACATACTACTGGACGCCACAGAACAAATAGGGACCAGCCATAATTTGTCGTTGGGCTGTGCGTCCGGGTAGCACTGCATGGGTGGACCGCCGCATAATCAGATCATCAGAACTTTCGCATGTTTACTATGGCTCATATATAACTTTGCGTTGTGTTGAGTACCAAGTCCGGTTAATACGACCACGTAACCACACTTCTAAAAATTCTCACGTTACGATAGTCCTGCTTGTTACTACCCTTTGCCGATGGTCGAATGGTTTCCCATGATTATGTAGCTCACAATTTATTTTTTTTAGAATGCAGCGAATCTATCGCGAAACGAATTGACAGGGAATAATTTGCGGTAACTTTTAGTTTTACGATTACTTCCCCAAGGCTTCCCAAGTGGATGGGATTTATGTTCCTCCGAGTATTTCTGCAAAAGGTAGTTCAGGAGGAATGAAAACAAAGTTTTTTTGTGTGAGAGACTTTGTTGCATACAAATGCAGGCGATTGTATAAGGACTTCTGCGTCTCAAAGTGAAATTTGCTGTGACAAATTGGAGAAATTCTAAACTGAAGTATTGAGCTCTCATTGAATTTCTCGATAAGGAGTACTTTTTGCGAAGAACAGCGGCGATTTTTAATTTCTACAATCAAGTGTGCCGCGGTCAACAGGGCTGACGGGCCTCTTATTATTGACATATCGCAGCCTTGAATCGCGCTATTTCGAATCGTTTTGGCACTCTAGGACGCCTAAACGTTGGATAAAAGCTAGACCAGCTCATTTTGCATTCCTTAGCCAAACTGAACAAAAGGTACTAAATACTTTCCACGTTACAAGAATGTGTCTTTTAAATTCTTGTGAGGATGTGCGTCCTGTTCATTCGGTACATTTGAAAATGGAATATAGCGAACGAGCTTTATTGCTCTTAACAATAAGAGGTGTGCAGGAGAAACGTTGTCGTTAAAAGGTGTTCCCGTGATGTTTATTTCACGATTGATCGTTTTTCAGTACGCATCACCAGCACATTTCTGAGATGAGTTCTGCAGAGCGCCTGCGGGATCGAAATGATGAATAAGAGGAGAACGTGAGTGAATATGTCTGGCTCTAATGGCTAGTTGCGCGAGCGTCTTTGGACGGCTGTTTCGATCCTCCCTTCGAGCATGTAACGTGCCCGCCCCAACCCATAAACACTTCAATATGACAGTATGAGATACCAGTAACGCAATGTTATCTCCTAATACGCAAAGCCGTAGTGGGACCCCACAATGGCCAATATATCGCGGATGGGCTGCCCTAAGTGCAAAGACTCCTCCAGGATTTCAAACAAAGAAAGTTGACGCAATATACCCCATTTGATTACGCACGACTCACCCTGAAATGCCCGCAAGATTGGGCATCAACCAATTAGAGCAGCCAAAAATTGTGAAAATTGTTTGGCGTGTGGCAGGGAAGACAACAAAAGTCTCCAGGTATGCAATCAAGCCTAACCTTCTGGAATGCCGAAAGCAATATGATAACAATATCGGCAAGTTGAAAGATACTCTTTATCACCAGCGCGAAACAAAAAAAGACTCAAGAAGAGAGGGGACGAAAGGGGAGCTTTGTGATTCCCTCTCTTGTCCCGTGTTTTCTTTTCCTGTTGGCACAATGACGCAAGGCGAAGCTGAGCCGCATGCCGTACACTGTGTAATGGGAACAAATATTGGAGAGGCATTTGAAGACCAAATTGTTAGCCCGGCTAGCAGACAGAAATATATTTCGTTTTCTATATCAGTTGTACTCGAAGTTCATCATGAGGTGCTTCTGTGAAGGGATCAAGGAGAATTACTGCTTAGTGCATGATACACTTGACATGTTGTCATGTAAATCATGCACTTGAAGGCATGTATTCAAGCCACACAACATTTCCCGCCGCTCCGGTTGGGTGTACCGCTCACTGAAGAACATAACATTTCGCAATGATTGCGCCGGAATTCAAAGAGAGCTAAGGAATTCTTCGCCATTGGTGCATTCATAAACGCTTCAAAAAGACACCTAAATGCGGTTTTAGTTTGAGGCCGGCCGTAAAAAATTTCTGAGAAAAGGGGTGACGGTTGAGGGGCAGAACTAAAAACCTTTTATGTACGCCGCAGGTAACAGTCGATGCAGCCCTTTCTCAGCGGATTACAGAAGTGAGGCACTTATTTAAACTGTGACGTCTGCACTGTGTATTTTCTGTATCAAATGATTGAGCTGTTTGGTTTTAAGTCGCGGCTTCGCTTGGCTGAGGTGCTCTTGCTGCACTTTTTCTTAAGCTGAAAGAAAAGAACTTTATTGCTAGTGCGGCGAAAGATTGGAGTGCCGGTGAACAGGTAATCTTAACCGTGTTCATTGTCCTCTTTGAAATGCCAACAAAGCAATTACATGATCATAATTATTTCAAACAAGAATACAGTCGTTTGATCAGTTGCTTGGAGCATGTACTCCTGTTTCAGCGACAGCGTTTGCAATAAAGTCATTTAGGGTCAACAACGAGAGCTGTAATATTTGAAGTTGTTATAGAGCAGCTATCGTTGGATTGAGCTGTCAGCAGTAGCGTGGCCGACTGAGGTCCTTCTAACGTAGACTGAGGGTTCTTCTTATAGCGCCAAGTGCGCCAGGGAGCATCGAGGGGCTCCCACTGGGGCAGTTGCAAAGTGGGGACTACAGCTGTAATGTACCCTAAGGAACACACAGTTTCAAGAACGGTCGGCAGAATGTCATTAGGGAAGGCGCACGCACCTAACATCAATCCCAATTTCCAATGGAAGTTTTGTACGCAAATAAATTATTATTGCTTCTTCGTCCATTACAAAGTGTACAACGACTATTATCACCTACACATGTGAAAAACAAATGCTCACGAAGAAATCTCACCCTTGTTCGCTAGCACACGACTATAGCCTTAAATAAATATTCACAACTGAAGATAAATACAGTTCTCAAGAGAGTTGCCTCCGCGTACAAAATATACAAGGTGGCAAAGCAGATTTAATTTTTTGAAAGGTAAACCTGAAACAAAACGCATAAATATTCGATATATGGTCCCCGAATGGTGTCATGAACTTTTCTCGAAATCATTTTCCGAGGGCCCAGTGATAAGTTTTATATTCAGCCAAGTTGTGCAGTTCAACCCTATTTTAAATCGGGCATATTCTGCATTTCCCATGTAAGTCACCTGACCTTCCATTTTTACCTGAATGCGCATGCTTTTTGTACTTATGATCCTTACGATACTGCAATATTTGTCCCCGTCATTTTCTAAATGCTTTAAAGAGTTTAAATGAGGTAAAGTTGATCAAGCGAAGGCGCAGACCTTTTCATTCGTGTATTTCAGTCTCTGAAATGCCACTACGAACCATAGAATTTTCTTCGAATTGTCCGACCCATCTATATCGCTTTGATAATGCGACATCACGACTGTGAACACTTTTCTCCGGATTTTAAGTGATCATGCTGACTAACTTGTAACCTTCTTGGTGTTGAGATCTATATACTGGGTACAGTCGCTAAAATAAAACCGCAACTGCCATACAACACTCTGCTTCTTTATTCTGTCAAAGTTGGGTTCTATCTATGAATCGTGTTTTTTTTAGGAAATTAGGAGGACTCAGACTCTTTCATTGCCTAATAAATTTGGCATTGTTTAAATTTTTGTAACGCCATGCGTTGTGCCGTCACGAATCAACATGTCTTAAACCTTTTAGTTGGAACGCCAGGCATCTCTACATTTTTAATTGCTACACCCTTGAACCTTATTTTCCCGCCTATTCAATCAATATAACAATCAATCAATCAATCAATCAATCAATCAATCAATCAATCAAGCAATCAATCAATCAATCAATCAATCAATTAATTAATTAATTAATTAATTAATTAATTAATTAATTAATTAATTAATTAATTAATTAATCAATCAATCAATCAATCAATCAATCAATATTTATTTGGTATTCTCCATTATTAGCATTCTACATTTGTAATAACGGTCAACTGCACCAGCCTTCCAAGCGCCCCCCTTACTCTCACAATTGCGCAACCATCCACTCCTCTTTTTCCAAAGGAATGTATTTTTTTCTTTCTTTTGGAACACAACGTGCTGTATATTTCTATAATTGCTGTCTTTTTTAGTATTCTGTATACTGATTATGGTTATTATATAGCTGAGAAGCTATCATAACGTCGTGATCACGTTGTTTTTAGTTTGCTTCGCTATAGCGGTTATAACACGATAGTATTATATAGTAAATCACTGCCTGTAACTTATTCGGCTGGTTACACGATGCACAACAAAACAGCGGTGGAAGTTCGTACTTTTTCTACATCAATTACGGAATGAAATTCTTCGAAACAACGTAGAATTCTTCGGTAAAAGAAGCGAACAAATTACAGTGGTTGGTATTGTGACGTCAAAGCATACTCTCGCTGTATCTATTCAAGAAGAGGGTAATTCTTGTGCTTCCACGAAACATGGGAATTACAACCTGAGAACTTTCAGACGGTATAATTGTGTAAATGCGCGTCTTTTAAGAAACAAAACAAAAATTTACAATAATAAAACCATGAAGCGGATAATTTCGCTATAACAGCCCCATTCCAACGTCAAACCTTCGGTATTCATACCCTGGAGCGCAACCACCGCCCGTGACCGAGAACAACCTACCAAAGCACTTTTTTTTTCTTACAACATTTTCGCCGAGTTAGCCAACACAGTTTGAAGCGCATATATTGTCGGAAATTTGACACTTCATTTCCTTGGAATTGTGGGAAGGATACATTATATCTTTCGGAATAAAAAAAATTATTTTACGTCTAGAAATGAACCAGAAAAACAGTTTGAGCAATTTCAATCGTTTTATCAGATCTTTGGAAATATAAGGTTTGCTACATGCCAGCCACCAGCTGGAATAACGTCTGATATAAATTTCTGTTCGGTTTGATACACTACATTTCAAGGATGCAAATTTTGAAATGCTCTGATGATTTAAATAGAAAGCGTGAGAGGTATTGTTTCATGGAGGGTACAAGTCAACAATAAGTCTTGTGGGTACACATAGATGCTCTAAAAGTGTATTTGTTGGAGCCGTGCAGTTGAAGTTCGGGGTCACGCTATAGGAAATGAAAAAGAAATTCACAGGAGTGTTTGAGGAGCTCCCCGAGATGTTATGAAACACCGCGCGCTGTGAACGTAAAACAGCCCTCAAGTGAAGGGTAGTCCCCTACCGCCCGTATGATACAAGGAAGCTTGAGAGTGAAGGTTCCGACACAGCGAAGAGAAAGCGACTGGAGGTAGCTAGCAATTCGAAAGAGCCTTGGAGTGTGCTGCTTGTAGGGACAGTCAAGTGGGGCTGGGCACCACGGAAAGTTCAATTGAAAGTCTTTAGTCATAAACATTACCATGAACACGTTTTTCAAATTAGCATCTTTTGAAAAGAATAAGCAGTTCCCGCAATTTCTTTTATTTGTGCCGCAGCTCACAACCTCACCACCAACATCTGGTCAAATGCCACGAGAAACGAAAAAAAAACAGGCTTTGCCATACTTCCCGTGTTCTGCTTTGGTTCTGTTCAATTATTACCATAGGCAGAAAAAGGAAACAGCAAGGGTCCCATACGGAAATGCTAATGGCACCATTGCCCTGGTCTATGGCTTTCGGTGTTCGCTATGGCAGCTACTCCAGGGAGCCAAAAAAAGCGGCATTGTTTTTCCGAAACCTGAGGGGAACAAATCTGGGGGCTTTATCTCGTGAACAATACTCGCGTTTCGTGGCGTTACTCTTCATACATGACATGACTCTATTGTAGACTTAGACATTCATAGCAGCAAGACTATGGTAGCGCGAGACTTCCCCGTATTCTTTCATATATTTTATTCGATATAGGTTTCAAGTTCCTTGCTTAAACAATCGCGTGTGTTTCATAACAAAATGTTTTTTTCTAGAAGAAAATGCAGTTTTCTACGTCGTAGTTATCTAGCGACTACAAACCCATATTTGTGAATTCTTTGCTACAGCTGCGCAACAGAAATACAACTTTACCAATACTTTCAGAATGCTCATGTTCGCCCATAAAAATAAAAAAGGAAGAATGTCTCACCGAACAGCAACAGGTGAAGAGTTAAAAACTTCATCGTATTTTTTTTTCGGAGCTCCACGACCTTTGCCAGAGCTACTGTGTTAGCCTCCGTATCACTGCCAAGTGTGTTCTTTTCTCACATATATATCAGAGCCTCCCGCACTCTTCACCCAGATGAAAACAAAAGTGACAAATCATCAGCAGCTGGTGCGGGTGCGAACCTTAACCAATTACACAGACGCTTTGAAAGACTGCAGTGTAGCTTGATCGTTTGAAAAATTCCGTACGTGTTATAGCTCCTCAAATTTGATTAAACAATGCCAAGACATAATGACAAACAATTACTAAATCTCGAAGCATAGGTGGCCTTCATAAGTTTTGGAACTTAGCGTAATGAACTTCTGCATTTTTGTTGCGAAGGAGACATATCTGAGAAAAATGACCATTTAAGATTCTTATAAAATTTTAGTTGTTTTAAAATTTGCTGAACAGAATAGCAGATGTGAGTTTTCATGAAAGTTTGGAGCGTAAAAAACAGGCTTTTATGTTTTCTTCTTGTTCAGAAAAATATAAAAAACTAAGAATGTCGACATTCTTCTTAGGGAGCAGCTGCCGCTGTCTTATCAAAAGTGAAGAGTGAACGTCATGGCTGACGCCTAAACGAGTGAATCCAAATTACAAAAAAATAAACAAACGAAATGTACTTAGAAACTTATTTTGGTTCCAGTGGTATTTAAAACCAAGTCGCTAAGTGCCGCATCAAATTGTGATAACTACAGAGACAACTCTGTAAGCTGACAGGATGAAACAAGAATTAACCGTATGCGTGATGCATGACCTGAGAACCAGACCACAACGCAACCACAATGCAGCAGTGAAGAATTCGTCGCTAATCACTGGCTCTCTGCCTCCAAATCACTAAAAAGACCTAGGTGCCCTACATTTTTTTTATTAACGCTGAAATAAATACATATGCTACACGCCGTATCACGAAAGTCTCAGCAGAACATCCGCTTTCAAAAATCTGTGCTTCATTTCATGTCAAGGCATTGATTTCAGAAAGCACTTGCTTTGCGGCAGCTGGGTCGCAGGACAACCAATTTCCCCTTAGAAGCGCTGTTTGTATATTTCTACGTTAGTCTGGTTAAAACGATGACACGGTTTTTTTCCCCCAATACTTTTGTTTCTTTCACAACTCACATCTCTAAATGAAATTTGTTTATAAACGGCAACATGGACAAACTTTGAAGCTTCGCGCAAAAGCACTATTAGTCCAGTTGAGAGTCCAGTGTAACTGTGTTAAGCTCGCCTAAATAGATTCCTTTCCGTATAGCCAATCTTTTTTTAAAATTCTCGACTGATTCTTGGCGTTCCTGTGTCCGCCCCCTAGGCGAGACAATTTACGCCTGTTGGTGGATCGTCGTTTTCCAAAGAACAATAAATACATACATACTCATACCGCAGAGATTAACCTCTAGTATAACAAGCAGGGCAACTGTGTGAATTAAGTCCTCTTTTTAATGCTAAAAGTGGTCATTCAGTACTACAGCTATCCTACTTAAAGTCTGTATTTGCTTGGCTCTCGTATGTAAATAAAAGGGACGTAATTAAAACAAAACCAAAACATCATGTTAAGCGCGACACATTGAAACAGACGGCGTAATTAAGTGCTAGTTGTAAAATAGAAGTACTTGGCACATTCAGTGTAAAGGTGCCCGCTCGAAAAAAAAACATTTAAAGTGCCTAATACGAAATGTTCAAAATTAGTTCTTGTTGCAGCTGCTTTTGTGTTTTAGCAAAGTATTATAGGTAGTGAGAGTAGCACATATTACAGTGTTCCGTGGAACAAAGTTTCATACGCAGGAAGATGTGTTGCAGTAGTGTGTATGGTAACAGTTGCTCCGACCAATGGTGTGTAAGGTTGCATCCGCGAATTAAAATATAGAGGAATAGGTTAACTTCCAATCGTACACGCACTGGGAAAGTGGACCACAGGAATACTGCGAGGTCGCATTTATCCCTGGTGCGTAATTTAAAGCTGGTCTGTAAGATAGATACAATGGCGGTGAAGCTGAGCGTGCATCTCATGTCATAATTCGTATGCTTGTATAAAAAGCTTGGTAGTGAGAGCGCTGAAAACAAGAGTGTCAAAACGAAGCAGCGAAAATAAGCTCAGTAAAGACGAAAGACATTGTGGAACACCCCACACGATTTATGAGCACAACCCACGCTTCTTTTAAATGAGGCACGCCACTAGTAAACTGGTCTCTTTTCATAAGAAGTGTCGTCAATATATGCGTAGGCCAAACTACGTGTCACGCAGTAGTGCTCATTCACCTAAAGTACAGAAACAAAACAGATCTCGCCAAACTTTGGGGATGGAGAGAAAATCAATTACATTAATGCGGGGTTAAATCTTGTCTAAGGTATTTCTGAAATATAGGTATGAAACGGGGAAGCGATATTGATGCGTCACCTTATATAACATTCCTTTGTACAATTGGTACGTATACGTAATCGATTTCCTGCCTGCCTAGTCAAAGGTGCGTGTACACAGATGATTTACTCTGTGCCGCCTGTATCGGTTTCGATTTCACAACCATGTGTTGCCGCTGAGATCGTATATCATTTTCGAGATATCTCTATTACGTGACCATGGGACCAGCTTTCTCGCTTTCGACTACAACGCAAAAGGCTGCGTGCCCAAGCCAGCTCCCTCTTTAAGGTAACTTTATATTTCTTCTTAATATTTAGTCTTTTCTGGGTAACATGCGTAAGGTTTTAATTATAGACATTATATAAACAACTCTGAAAAAAACGTTTCCGCTCCCTCCGCGTGCGACCCCTCATTGTGCTTGAAAAATGCACCCACACCTTGTTTTGGGCTGGAAATAAAATCTGACTAGTTTTTTCGCGCTGGCCGGCTGTCTACTGCAGCGATCTGGATGTAATGTTTCTCAATTCTTTCATGGTGCTTCATTTAACAGCATTTCTGGTGGGCATTGGTCTCAATATTTCTTGCTTCTATAGTTTTATCCAGTTTTGTAAATCGCAAAAGAATGAATAAAGTACCTTCGGCAATTCTTTTTATTTTCAAATTAGTAATAATCCGTAAGATGTGTTCCCAACAATAAACAACATTTTAAAAAATCGGCTAAAATGTACTTTTACTCCACATGAAACGATTTTTCATTCATTCTTTAGGTACTAAATATAGGCGCGGCCCGAATAAACAGCGGTGTTGGGTCTCTGTGTAACATACAGAGATTCCTCTTTGGTAAATTCTGAAACCTCCGGTAAAACGAGGAACATTATCAAATATAGTTTGATATTCCAACATGTAATGGTATTTCTGTTCAGGAGAACCAAGAATGTATTTGTGTATATTGCTACAAATTTCTTTACAACCTGTATTTAAAATAAAAGAAAATCAGTTTACACCAAAAAAATTGCCATTTGACAATATAAAAAGCACAAACTGATGAAAGCTCCACTTCGCGGCCTATGCAGCACCCTCCTAAAATTGGATGTGTTTTTGGGTTGTAAAAGTTGTACAGAAAAAAATCATGAAAACCACAGCTGAAGGGAAAATAAAAAAATCAGGAGTGACGGAGGATATCTGAAGTAATAACATTGGGGTTTTAAAGACGATAGTCATTCACAGGCTTCTCAAGCTGAAACATTTTCGTCTGTGTTTTACGGACAGTCTGACCCTCGACTTAGCCTTCCGTCAGACTCTTATTGAATACTTCAGTGAAACGTCAATATAGCAACATTCTGTCAGTAAAAACAATTTACAAGTATACTAACCTTTCTTAGTGTTGTTCAGCAACAAACTAACACAGTCGACGCGGGGTATATGAAACTCGCATAAACGAAAATGTCTCTTAATCGAAACAATAATAAAAAAGTAATTGGTTTCCCATAAAGTCATTGTCAAGTTGTGCTCCAAAATCGAAACACCGTTTTAGGGCAACACAAATAAAGAAAACCGTAACTAGTGCAATACCGATTATGTTACTGACGTTATCTGCAACACCATCCCATCCAGTGGTCGCATGGCGCTACTCTACGCCGTAGGGCTTCATTGTTATACTTGTTAGTATTGAAATGTATGCCCTGCGCTACTGCCATCCATTTTCGTTACCGGATTTTATTTCGTATGTTATGTTCATCCGGCGTGGGTTCGTCGCTTTTTCAGTCGGTGACAGTCAAAGTACGTGCAATATTGAAGGAACTGGTGAACAGCGAACGCACTATGCATTTTCGTTAACCGGGAAATTGAAACCGCTCGAAGACGAGAGGGCTTAGCGGTGCCATGCCAAGCTGAAGCGAACCACCCTGGTCAGCTGTTATGAGTCGGGACTCTTAAAGGAAACTGCTAATAAATGAAAAAGATTTCGCTCTAATATAGAGTTTTGTTTTGAACACAGTGTGCAGTGTTGGGCTAATTTTGGAAATCAATTAGTTATAGAACCTACGTTTGTACTGTTCGCGAAATTAAAAGTGCATGTGCGCTTGGAACAGGCATGAAGACAGGCGCCTACCATGCGGGGGTTCCTGGAAACCGTAATACCACGCCGGAAAAAATTATTGGCTAAAATAAAGTGGTATGTACTTTGGTGCCGCTAGGCACCAACCAGTATAAAAGTGGACCCAGTTAAAAAACAGATTTAAAATATTTGTTACCACGGCACATAAATAAGGCTGGTGCCCTGCTCTGGAGCTCATGGCTGTAGGGGTAAATCAGAACAGTTTCAACCAACACCACGACCTCAGTGCAAGCACGTAAAACATATTCCCCAAACTTCCAAACTGTTGATCGAGTGAGTAAGGGGGGAGGGTGAGAGGGGGGCACACAAACTTAGTTTTAAACGACTCAGGCTCAGCGCCAAGAGCATCAACCGTACTAAGAAAACATCACAATATCCTCATTCAAAGTGAACGCCTAAAAAACATATTCCCCGAACCACCACGCGTTGTCCACCGGCGTAATAGGAATTTAGGCGATTTTCTGGATAACTTTCGTATCAACCGACCGGAAACTACAGGTTGCATGCCGTGTAATAAACCTCGATGTAAAGTGTGCTCACACATGACCACTACACAGCGTGCCACCAGCACGGCTTCAGACTACTACGTAAATATAAAAGGTAACTTCAACTGTGACTCCGCTAACGTCGTATACCTTATAGAGTGCGCTGTTTGTAGGGAACAATATATCGATCAAACTGAAATTGCCTAATACGGTTCAATAATCACCGCTCTCATGCAAAAAGTCTCCCTTTTTTGCCCCTGTCAAGACATGTGAACGGTCCCCGTCATGCATTGAGCATCCTAAAGGAACAGTTTTAGAAACCGCTTTCAATATCCATCACGACCGTGGGGTTCGGGAACATTATCTTCTTTATAAGTTTGGGTCAGCGACGCTTGGTATTAATGAAAGTTACGAAAAAGTGATGTGCTTATCCCGCGAATAAAATTGGCGACCTCATAATTTTTATCACATTTTTCATTATTACTACCCTTTAGTTTACCACCATAGCTCAGAAAAACTCTCCAAATACCGCAGCTTTATTAGCCTAATGCGGGTCAACAATGCTTTTTGTCTTTGGGAAAGAGGCCGCGTTTCTCCGCCACTTAGATACGTTTAACCCGTAGTGATCTATGGACCCTACCTATTTCCTGTTCGGTTGCTAGCTCTTGTGCAATGCTTTTTTGTGCACTGTGTCTATTCTTTCCATCCGCGGGGGCCACACCCAAAATTCAATCTTCGTTCATCTCTGCATGGATCCGACGGGACCAGTCTCCCCACCCACTGAATACCGTATTGTACACTGTTCCCTTCTTTTTGACACCGCGATTGTTCAGTCTTCCCCACTGTCTGAGCTTGCAGCCCACGCCACGTACGTTGCCCCGACATTGTGCAATCTTGAGGGCTGCGTTGTTAATACGACCCATTTCTTTCTATCTCTCTACACTATTTTTTTTGTTGTCGTTGTTGTACCAAGGGCATAGCCCGACTGAATGTATACTTTCCGTTTCTGAAATATCTCCCGCTCCTTCTCACAGTTTTGAGCAAAGCTATATAAGAAATGTGCTCCAAATATTTGTGACAGCAAAATCATGTAACTGTATTCTGATGAAGACAAGTCCCGTAGCTGCTGCTTTAGTAAACCGTCTTGTTATTGCTGTTGCTGTGCATCCGACACTTTACTAATAGTATTTCTGCGCGCTTTGAGGTTTTTATCTCTCTCTTGTTATATATATATATATATATTGTTACCTGTCGGTGTTGAGTGATGAAGAAGAAGACGTGTGGAGCATTTTCGGGATCTATAATGAAGACTAAGATCCTGCTAGAGTCCTGCTCTCGTTGCTATCAGTACATACTGAGAATAGGGGGAATACATTGTGTTCCCTCGTATTCTATCCTAGTAACATCATTTGGTGGAGTGTGCGATCCGCGCTTGCATGCTATAGTTACACTTTCCCAAAATTAGGAAAACTGTTAGACGAACAAAATCGCCACGACATTCACAAATCAGTGGTGAAAGTGCACCTGAAATCTGCAATACCACAAAGTATTACGCTTTCACTTGCGCCTCCAATAATGAACCTTTACAACACGACCTACTATACGCGCAGGACGTCCTTTTAAATTATTCTGTTGAGCGGCTAAAAATCTTTGCGAAAAGCCTGTAAAACTGCTAACTACCAAACCTACATAACTTATTTGCTACAATGGCCCCCAGTCTGCGGAGGAAAACACCACTTTAGATGAGTTCACAAAAAAGTGAACACCGTGACCTCGTAAAAAAAAATTTAAACTACAATGAGATAAGCGTCGAAACATCATATTGTCCTAAATCACGCCTTCACGTTATTGCACCGTTCCTCAATCATCTACTTGCCTGGGCGTGAAACCACAACATAAACTGAACCAAAAACCAGAATGTAGCCCAATTCTTGGCATGCCGGAACGGTGCCGTACGGAACGCATATTTTCCCTTATGTTTAGAACTGAAACAGACCCGGCAAGAATCAAATGGATTGTTTCCCGAGCGGTTCCTTGAACGGCTGGGGAAGCGGTTCTGAGAAAAGTTGCAGTGAACGGAAAAATGTTTATTGTGCCCGACGAACTTCCATATTTTTGCGGTCTTTGGGATTTGCGGATTCTCCGGAGCCATCACTCTGAAATCGCCAGAAAATTTACTTTTACACACAAAAAATTAGCTCCAATTAAAACAGTGAAGGTGGTTGGACTGTAAATCTGTAAGCGACACCCACAATGATTACCCATGCGACGTCACTTAGATTCACGCAACTGAAACTCGAGACGCTGCAAGCCGAACTTGGCTTTCGTGGTGGCAGCGTCCCAGATGTAGTATCGACGGCCGAAATAAAATTTAGAGGAGCGTCTTACATAGGAGAAAGAGGAGGGGGCACGTGCTTCTATGGCGTTATCTCTGTGACTGCCTTCCCCTCACTCTTGTTTCTTGCGTCGCTGCCGAAGAGCGCCCCTTCTACCTTCCGCCTCCTCAGACGCTGTTCTGTTCGCCGCTAATTCAAACCGTGTGAATGGCGTTATCATTCATTAGGCAGTTTGCACTTCAGACGAGCGCTATAAATGAGTGCATGTTGTAGACCCACCGCTGGGATTGTTAAACACACCCTTTGTCTCCCAGCCTCCCCGTGTGGGCGTCACCTATTCGTCAAGGCAACAGGCTGTCGCCCTGCTACTCTATTCGGGACAAGGTTTGATTTTTCGCTCTGCCGGGAAGCTGTTTTCTCAGCCTGAGAGTTTTCTTCTGACACCAACACCAACATTTCCTGGTCTGGTGAAGGTATATGGCTTCGCAGTAAACGCAGGGAAGTTTTGGGGTGATGAGCACCTGAACGCTATAAAAAGTCCTCCTTTTTTAACGTATTGAGTCGTTCGGTTCTTTCTAGCGTAAGATTAACATCTCGCCTTGAAGTTAATACATACGTGCATAATGAATATTTTTGTATTTAGGCAAGGGTTTTCGAAATACGTATGCAATCAGGTAATAGTGTAGGAAGCCGCCAAAGTGAAAGAAACAATGAGCGATCAATTTGCTTGATTGGAAGCAAATTCTATGGCTTTCTGTTATACATTCTGTTTTTGCGGTGCCGTTCTGCAGCCTTGCAGTGCCACCGACGAGTACAGCTGCTTGAGAATTCAGAAAGCTATCTTTAGTAGAATACAATCGTGGTCCCCTGCTGCTGAAGTGTCATTAGCAGTGTTGCTGTCACCGGAGTTTACAGATTGTCGGTGAGTCAGTACAGCTAGTCCTACTTTCCAACCAGTCTATTCGCACGCGGAACGTGACGAGAAATAAAAGGCCATAAAAACGACCTGCTCCAGTTGATAGGTGGGGGTAAACACCACTGCCCGGCACTTTCCCACTTGTAGCACTGCTAATGATCCTGCATTATTGGTAAAATTCTGTTGAAACAATACGTACATGAAAAGCGCAACAAACCAACCAACGGTCTTTTAAATGGAAAAGTCGCACTTCTATCATACAGAAAAAACGTGTTCGTGTGCTCGTGTGCGTGTTCGTATTCGTGTTCGTGTGCGTATATGTGTTTATGAGTTGTGGTAGCGTGCACGTTTGCGCGCGTGCGTGCATGGGTGCGTTGGTGCTGACATTTGATGGTACCATAAAAGAAGGCTACCGGACAGACTCTGGCGATCAGAAAAGTTGCCTGCCCATCAAATAGACTGCCCTAGGAGGCTTTGCTTGGAGAGGAGGTGTGGCCCGTTACAGGTGAGCGACGGGAATGAGCACATGGCGTCACCGTGGCAGTAACTAGAGTCGCTTCTGTTTTCCTCAAGAAAACAATTGCGGTCTCTGACACTGCACGTCTACGAGTCAATGAAAAACAAAATGTGATAGATCAATCAACCAAAAAGAATAAATATAAACACGCCGCCTTATCGAGTATTGCTTCCTCAGTGACACGTAAGCAGCCTAATCCCGGCGAAATTTTGGTTTTGCATCAGATAGGGTTGCAATCGTTGGCCTCCCACGCAACATATTTTGGAATGAATGGTTCGGTTTGTTGGCCAAGTAAAATACAAAAAAAACTACATTCTGTATTAGTTTTTACACCGCCGTGCCCTACCGACGGTTTAAAACGAAGTGCTCTGTTCGGGTACATGATTCAAATGTGAAAGAGGGGCTGACAGAACATTTGGCAGCGCATTGTCAGCATCACAAGTTTGAAGAATGCACGGTCTTTAACAGAATTGCCAATGAGACCACAAGGGAAACAATTGAACCAAAAGAGATTGTGCGTTTAGGGGCCGACTGCATCAGTGTTCTTTAATCTTCCACACTGCGAAGGAAACAACTTAAGCGATATACGTGTTTGCATTGGGTGGTTAGGGCGGGCGGATGAAGCGTAGTGCGTTTTATATCTCATTTGTCTGCTTTTAGGTTGTGGTCGGTTTACCTTGCATGTCGAAATATTTCCTGTGTCAAGAAATTATCATTTAGAAGTCAGCGCCGCGTACGTTCCTTACATGTCCTTCTGTTTGTTTTTATTGCGCTGTAACTTTAGTGTTTGTCAAAGACTCCAATTTCTATTTTGATTTACAAATGGAACACGCGCGGACGTGACGCGGTGGTGGTGGTGTGAAATTGAGGGTATTTTATCCAACTGCAATCATTAACCCGCCTAATGTATTCATTTTTCACAAATGAATATTCCGGGATCGGCGCTTTGCTTCAAACTGGAGAACAGTCATTTGAAGAGAGACTGGTCTTTTGTACGATTGCCCTACCGTTTGCAGCGTTGAAGTTAGGTTTATTTTTCTGTAAACAGCACTATATTGTACAAAGTATCTATACATGCTTATGTAGTTTTCTTTGTTTTCTCAGCCTCTATACGCCCCTATATTCTTGATTTCGTGTGCCAGAACAGCCAGAAAAGACGTCACCCGCTTCGCCGGCCTTCACGCAAAGATGAAATGGCGCCATCGTTTTCTTGGAACATTCACGAGTGCCGTACCATGCACACCGGGACACTGCTCTACGACCCAAACGTTTAGTAAAAACTACTATGAAAAGGGGAATATATTTACACAAAGTCGACTGGCGCCGAAAACGTGTGCTTCAGGTAGGTTCTGCAGGCATGAAAATTTTGTTTACATTCTCGTATTTAAAATCGCTGCCTTGTCTTCGGCGTTCGTATACGTTGACATTTTCCTCTTCTGAATATTGTGCTATATTTTTCCTTTGGGTGAGTCGTGTATTTTTTTTTATTAGAGATGTCGTATGTGGGTGGCGTGGCATTTCTGTAGTTTTTTTTTTGTGGCTAGGCGTAAAATTCTTGCAAACTGTGTTATAAACATGTTAACAATGATACTCGCTAAATATGGAACTGATTTTTCCTAATATTACTGTCTTTTTTGAAATTACCCAATTGGTCTAAATAGAGAACAGATTTAACATCTGCTTTACAACGTCTAGTCACTTTTTTTGGAATTCGCGCTAATAAATGAGTAGAATAGGTGCAGTGTGGTGGGCTCCTTTTGGACCTACACGTAAAATATTTCGAAGGTTTCAACGTGCCCAAACTACTGTGACTATGATGAGCGCCGTCATGGAGGAAATCTGAACTTCGGGGGTCTTTTACGTCTCGAAAACATCGGCAGGGGCGAATTCTTGTTTTCGAGTTAATACGAAACACGCCTACTTCGTTTAGTGTCAAACCAGCATTTTTAGGCTGACCAGCACACCCGAATGCACACCGCGTGGCTTGTAGCCGCATACAGTTCTTACCGCGTTTTATGTGTGTTTAACTCATTAGTGTTTGATTCGAGTTTCATCTGATTTAATACTAGATGTGACCTAATCTGTATTATTGCACGTGGTTGTGTTGCATCTACATGTTTGAATGCCACGTGATGTATTTTTGATCACCCATATTTCCTTCTGCTGTGGAGTTTACGTGCCTCTACTGGGACAATAAAATGACTGTCAGTTTTGTTCTTTGCATGTCTCGGTACTGCACTGCTTAACGCAGTTCACTTCACTTCAATAAATACTTCACTAGACACTCGAAAACACCATTATTTGTGGCAGAGGTTTGGGTTCCATGAAATGCTCCGCGGAATGCTTAAACATGCAGTGCTCTAAGGGTATTCCGAAATGGATGAAATATTTCGTTTAATGCCAGAAAAACCACCTCCCCTCAGTGGAGTGCTTGACAGCAGGAAATACTCTGCTAAATTTTTGAAAACGCTCCCCACCCAGACGGAGCAATTAGAAGCATATATGCTCCTCTAATTTCTTGCGATTACTCTCTCCCCTAGGGGAGAGAAAGTTCTCACTCTTAGGGGAGTAATCTAACCTCCGTATACAAAGTGCACTAGAACAAAAGCCATTTACTTCATAACCGGATAATTTCCGTTTGGTGTGTCGAGGCTGCCTTTTCTGTGAGGACTCACTAAGACATCGCGCTCATCGACAACAGTGAAAGATTTCATTTTGCACACGGGAACATTAATTTGAATAAAAAGTTTTTTTTTGTTTTCACTTGAAATTCAAAATCGTGAGCGTTCTTGTGTGGTAACTGCTTTTCCACTGCTTGTAGAACATTGTTCTGTATCAAAAATCCTCACGTAAGACTCGCACTCCTGGCATGTTATCCAGGGCAACACCATAAAGTTCGCAAGTTAAAACATTGTTTTTTTGAAGGTGTATTTAGGTTATTTTCCAGGGGCAGTGCCCATATGAGAGATATAAAAAGAACCACGACTACTTCTACGGTGACGTTAATAGGTACGCGTGCCTAAAACGTTCGGCAGCACAGGCCGAACGTCCTGCCTTTACTACAAGAGGAGTTTCTTAAACCACTGTAATACAAACAGTACAAGTCACTCAAGTATCGTATGTACCACATTTTTGTTTTTTCTTTCACGCCCTGCCAGGTCAACGTGCTTAGATATAGGTATATGCGCTGCCGTCATACTATTTCTCCCCCGGCGACAACAGTTTGTTGTATTTGTGTTGTATTGTATTTCTTTGTATTGTATTTCTTTGTATGCCTTGGTACTGCATTCCTTTCCGCTTCTTTCACACCATGCTTGGCCAACCCGCTTAGATATATCAGTACCTTTCCACGGAGTCCTTTTACATCTTTATACCTAAAGACTCCAAAACTTGTTTCCTGCACAAATATTTTTAAATCTGGCCTTGGTTTGTCAAGAATTAAACGGACGGCCAGAAATTATACATTCAATTATGATCGTCCCTCGCAAATTCGCGAAAAAAATTCGTCGCCCGCAGATTTAACGCTACCACATCCCAAAGATGTAGGGTCCTGTGTCTAAAAATCATGCAACAAATACAGACCTGGAAACGCGTGGGGACTTACCTTTCACGTTTTGCTAGTTAAACTGCTCTCTAAATGAAA
Source organism: Haemaphysalis longicornis (assembly GCF_048455015.1). NCBI lineage: Eukaryota > Metazoa > Arthropoda > Arachnida > Ixodida > Ixodidae > Haemaphysalis > Haemaphysalis longicornis. Next base: position 60,716,931 of record NW_027526445.1, read on the forward strand.
TGTTCATTTTATAGCTTCTAAATCGCCTCGTAGATACAGTTTTTCGATCACATGCTGGTTCAGTTGAGGAAGGCTGCTGATGCCCTTCGGTTTGAAATACAAAACCGAACACATTTTCGAAGAGACGTTTTTTCTCAACTATTAGTTTGGGGACGCAGAGCAGAAGGGAGGGGATGAAAGAAGCTGAGTTTTATATTGTAATCACGGGTTCTCTAAAAAGATATAGGATTTCCTGCCCAACACGCCAGAGAAATACAAAACAATTCTTAGTCAGACGCGACCGACGATAAGATTTCAAAAATGCATAGTAGATTTAATTGTCCAACATATGCAATTTACAAAGTATGGCTAAATATTTTTTCTGTGTTTAGAAAATGTTTTTTCTGTGATACTTATCTAGAGCTGTAGAATGGAATCAGAAGTACCTGAGTTGTTTGGATTTATTTTAAAATGTAATGGTGTGCTTTGAAGTCGTCTAGCCTTTTTACATTCTTTTAGATTTGGATAGCCTTTTATGTCTTTCAGAAGACTGCCTGCCCCCGACTTCGGCGACTCCCCTACAAAGACCTTTTTTTTTCTTTTTTGTTATGAAAATTGGAAGTCGTGAAATGTGACAAAATTTCATTTTCATGTATGAGATATGTATTATTAAACGATATTTTGCTAGGTTGTTGAGCTTCCAAATTTAAAAACAATAAATTCTATAAAAGAGCATCAGCGGGTTGTTATGATCAAGTCGTAGTGCAGCTCATGACGCTGTGCTGTTTCTTGGAAGAGTGTTAGCATACGAATTTAATTTGTGCTGCGTAATATTCGTACAGGCAAATAAAATATTTTCTTCCAGCAGCCCGGCCGTTGTTCCTATGAGGGCAGGTTACCCTCGGGCGCCAAAGACTTCTCTGGTTACTGCGTTAAACTGTGAAAATGTATATCATATTTTTCCTAGCCACGTGGTTTCAAAATGCTGCTACAGTGCAGTGTCCACAGTGAGGACAATACTGACGGCCTTTTCCTTTTACGTTCCTACAAAACTCGTTTTTTCCCTTCTTTTTTCACGTCATATTACTTTCGGCTGGTGTATGGTTGAATAAGCAACAAACAAGCATGCAATATTATCTTTGGCGTTAGTTCTGCTTGGTCGTTTTAGTTATGAGAAATAAAAATTCAGTATGGAGGGTATTAGTGTACTGCACTGTGACTAAATTGGATGGAGGTAGCTGTTCATCTCCCGTATCGGGAGCAGTGAAGCTGAACCTTATGCAAACACTAGTACCATACCGCGTATAGGTGTGGTAGCCAATCGGTTTATCTCTTTATATCCCAATCCGTTTATATCTTGTCTTAACACAAACACCCAGCTGTGCGGATGTGCAAATAAAACTCAGATTCTTTCACCTCCTTCCTTCTGCTCTCCATCCCCGAACTAATAGTTGAGAAAAAACGCCTCCGCGCACAGCGGGGCGCCTATAGTAGACACGTGTCTGTCTGCTATAAGCTCCTCACACACGCTGCCGTGGTATGGTATTAGTGTTTGCACAAGTTTCAGCTTCACTTCTCCCGATCTGGGAGATGAACAACTCCGGCCATCCAATTTATTCACAAAGTACAGTACGCTAACACAGTGTCTACTGAATTTTTACTTCTCATTGTCTTAAAACACCAGGAAAATTAAAGCCAAAGATAAGATTGCATGCTTGTTTTTTATTCAACCGTACACAAGCCGAAAGTAATATGATATCAAAAGAGACCGCAAAAAACACGTTATGTAAAAACGCAAAAACAAAACAAACGTCAGTATTGTTCTTTCAGTGGGCACTGCAATGTAGCAGCGTTATGACCCCACGTGGTTAGGGAAAATATCTTATACATTTGCACAGTGTAACGCAGTAACGATACAAGGCTTCTTCTTATCCCCAGGGTAACCTGCCCATATAGGAAGAACGGCAGTACTCCTGAAAAAAGAAAATATTTGTATTTAAGAAAATCACGCACCATCACAGAATAAAGTCGCATGGTCACACTCTTCCAAGAAAGAGCACAACGCCATGACCTGCGTCACGACTTGATAATTACAACCCACTGATGCTTTTTTTATATAATATACATGATTAAAGTGATTAGTTTGTCTCGGGCGTGTTTTTTCTGTCAAGCGTCATTTTTTTCGTAATGAAACGACTTCATTCTTGTCGTCCCACACGTAACGTTTTTCATTTAGAGAAAGTATGTAAAAGTTCAGTGATATTTTTGCACCCTGAACTTTTTAGGATTTACCGTATTGCCGTGGTAGCTTTTGCACTTACCCAGTAGCTGGCGGGAAATTTTGATTGGTGCCGAGCTATATTCTCCTTATTTTTTACGCGTTTGACAAATTCTCTCTCTTTCCTTAATACCAAGCGAAGCTTGCGGTTCTCCTTCGCCTTTTTTAGTCTCAGTATACACCAATGCGATGAGCCCTTTCTAACGATGTGACCTGAATTCAATGCTTGTCGCCAACGATTGTTTCAATCATCTCCTCTGACTGGTCGCATGTTTTTGCTTTGTGTCATCCACTCCGTAAAACAAAAGCTTTTTTCTCCGACTTGTATTTTGTATGGCAACGTACTGAGCCTGCCAATCCTTCAATTCTTTCTGCAGAACCGAAATGCCATCCTGAGGCCTGAAACAACTTTACCTAGGTCTTCGACTTCCGAGGGTGTACTTTATGTCCGCTGTCATTACTTATGCGGGATCTGGGAATCAATAGAAGCTGGCTGGTTTAAAATTTCACTCTGCCCTTGTTGCAGGCTTTGTAATATACTCATTTCAACAGGGACCGAGTGAAGGTGAAAATCGCCAGAAAGCACGAGAATGAAAACAAGTAAAACATCCTCTTTCCAAATAGAACAGACGTTCTGCGAGGCACTTGCACTGTTTTACGACGATGACCATCAGAAAATGGCGAAGTTGAAGAAGGCGGCAACGCCCATAATAGCCGGTATACCCGTTTAGGATAATGGAAACAAACCTGCATGAGCAACACGGAAATCAGCCGCCCCCATCGTTCCTTCTGCAAATCCCACGAGGAAGAAGCATTCCTCATCTGTAGTGTGCACTTTGGTCACACGGGTGGCGATGTTCGGCGGTGATTGGTTGATGGCGATGACTGAAGTTCTGCCACGCGCCGAGCTCGACAACGAATGTAACGGCCCCGGAATTCCCGGCATGGTCCGACAAGAAGTGGGGTTTGAAACCCGCCGAAGATGACAGCACCGCTGACGCTTGGTTTTGGCCATGCTTCAGGTTTTCGCTGCCGCAACCACACCGAGCTAGAATGGAAAAGCAAAACTAGCGAAAACGTGCGTGAGCAAAGGTAAATCAGCTGCATGGCCGGAAAATCTGCTCCGCGTTTACGTCAGTGCACTCCGCTATTCAATTACTGCTGTGGCGAATGGCTCGCTTTCGCGAAAACCAGATAGTGCAGTTTGAGTAAATGCGAAGTAAGTGACTGACATAAAACATGCATTTTCGTTTGTGCTGGGAGGTGTGCATGCATTGGAGGTACTCTTAAGGTACGTAGGTTCTCCCATTTTTAAAGAACAGAAAGATGGGGGCCCTGCTTCCGTTAGCGCTCGTGGTAATTTGCATTCAGAGCTTTGCCAACCTAGCTGGTCACGTCATGGTACTCGATAAATACTCAGTCGTCGAGTTTTTAGAATTGCAATCTCATTCATGCAGCGGGATCCCGCAGAAGGTTAATAGCGTAGCCTGTAAGTGCACCCCGAGCTACAAAACGCGTATAATTTGTATTCGTGTTCTCGTTGTTGTGAAGTTGCATTGAGTCATAATGGCTTAACTTTCGCAGGTCGTATTATCATAGTAGCTTTAACTGATCGGATTGCACTGAGGGGTTTTTGAAACAACCACCTTCTGAAGACATTCTACCGACTCAATTATTTGGGTCCGATAAGAACGAATACCCGATTACGGGGTTCTGAATTGATTTCCTAGTGGTACCTTGGCATAGTAAGATATCTTGTGCTCATTTCATGCCAAGCGTCCCCGTCGTGAATGCGGCCATCAAACATCCGTTCATTGAAAATTCTGGCTCATCCAAGCATGGCTAGCAATGCTGCCTCAGAATATTTTTGCTGAATTGTATTTTTGGCGCTCCTTTTTCTCTCACAGACCTAAAGCAATGTTAGGTGTGGCAAAAAAGTTTGAAAAATCACTTCATTTTTAATCGCCACTATTTTTTCGTGACAATATCTTAAGGGGCAGAGACTGATGTTTTACAAAATGTGATCTGGTTTCTTTGGAAGACGAGGACACTGAAGCGAAGACGAAGAGCTACCGCACGAGCAGTGTGCTGCGAGATATCTTCCGTGATCGAACGACGCTAGCCTCTCGAAGCTCGCCAGTAAACCGGTGCTCTTCTCGCAGCGTCGGGTTCCTGTCTTCAACTGCGCTATGACTCATATTATAAAGACTATTGCTTTTGTGCTCATGTTACGCCAGCCAGAAATGGCACGATGTTGCGAATTTTAAATTTTTTAAAAGAAAATACAAGAACATTCTATCAGACAATGAAACATTTGTTTCTGAAGTTCACCATTGTCGGCAATTTTTAATTTATTAACAGGGAAAACAGGTCAAAGTTTTGAAAAAGCACCTGTCAAATTTCGCTAAATCTCGTTCCCGGCCTATACACTCCCCTAAATTGCGCGTTGTCGTGGTTGTAGTAAAAATATCAAATAGAAGGATTTCACGAGTGAAACATCATTGCAGTGCATTCCAAACAATACAAATGGAACAGCTGTGATGCTATCAAACAAACAAATTAGTTTTTAGACTGACACTTTAGGAGGATGTTCGACAGAGCAACCTCTATGTGTGTCGCCGAGGTACTGTTGCAACAAAAAACGACCGGGACATGTGTTTTATAGGTATCTACTATTCATCTTGTTCTCTAAGATGCATTTCATTTTATAAAAAAAAAACATGAATTTGGCACAAAAGTTTTCTCCTTACAAGTCATTGGAGACACGGCGCTGCATTATAAGCCGCTGCAACTTATGCCGAACGGTAGTGCTGAAAGGGATGACGGCTCAAATTGATGTAATGACGATGTTCCTTTGACGAAAATCGCTTTTCCAATCTGCCTGCAAATTTGGCATTACTATCTTGCATAGAGCAATGGGGCACCCGAAGCACCGTAATTCGAACGATGTTGCTTTCTGCCCACCGAGACAGTTGTGATGTCATATTCTGCAGTTTGTGAGACTTTTGAAGACTGGCCCTAGTTCCCAGACACCGCCAGAGAAAAAAATATTAATTTAAAAAAGTTCAGTCCTTTGGCTACAGCCTAAAAGGCTGGTACAGCAGCATAACTGGGTTCAACAGAGCTAGAGATTAAACGAAATGATTTGATAGCCACATAATGTATGTTGCCCTCTACGAAAAAACACACAAGTAATGGGTGCAGTGTGCATTGCGGGTTCTCCCAATAATAGGATTGAGGGCACCTTGGACAAGGAAAGTGTACTTTTGTCAGAAGATCATAGCCACAATCGCTTCGTATTCCTTACGGTGCTTTTTAACTATCCTAAATATTGATTCTACCGCTTCCTGACTTATTGGTGCGTCTATAGCATGAACAAAATTAGTTATCATAAACAAAAATCGGTCGCAAATGCCATCCGGTGGCAGGATAATCGTTTTTCTTTGACATCGTGTGCCACGAACCCATTTTTGCGCATGTGAGTTATGTACGTGATTGGTGTTGAGCGCTGGTGCGAGCCTTCTTTCCAGACCGACGCAAGTGCTTCTTAGGCCACGAGCACAATTTTTGACAGTGCAGTCTTCGTTGTGTGCGTGCTACACGGACTTCACCAAGATTTTTGTGGCTGTAGCGTTTCCTTCAGCCCCGCTGAGTATATTCTTGATGGTTTGATGCGTTAAAGTGATGGTTTTTCTTCTCTTTCTCATGCAGCTGTTGTAGGTTTACCAGATGTAGGTGCTTGTGGTGACCATTGATAACATTTTTCTCCCCACAAGAGGAGAGGAAACAGCGAGGGATTGGCAAAACGTCCCCACAGTTTCTTTATTGCTTCTTCAAAGGCCGCCCTTCTATACTCGGAGACACGAGAAGGACCTTGCCTTGTGACATCAGGATAAAGTCGTCACGTACATTTCCGTCTTGTGTTCCGAAAAGAATTAATACGTTTTTGACGGGACCACTGTTTTGGTGACAGTCATAATTTGTCTTTCTTGACGCTATCATGTGCGGATTTGCCCTTTTCTTCAGGTCTTGCATGAGTCATATATAATCGACTACAAATAGTGCAGTGTTAACTTGAGCTAACGAGCTTGATGGTTAGACAAGCCCAAGGTCTACTTGCTCGAAGTGTTTCCTTCCTTGAAGATGAGCAAGCTTCCTTTTACCACTCGACCTTCCGTCCTTTCCCCCACTGCTCCTTGTCACTGAGCTCTCACAATAGCTACGCTGTCCTCAACGACGTGTTGGCTTGCTTTCTGTTCGCGACTTTTGTGTGGCCAGTTGCTCACGCGGAATATCCTGAAGCCCTTGTTAATAGAGCGATGTAGCTGCGTGGGCTCGCTTTTGGCGCGGCTGGTTCGCGGGACGAACCTCATACGATGATTAAGGTCAGTGATGGTCGTAGTGATTAAGGTTATTTCGGGCGGTTCGCGTTATGCTCCAAGAAGGGATTCCAACAGCTCTTTGGACCTATCAACATTGTACTTTTAATGACATACACCAATTAGGAATGCCCACATACCAATAAAATGGCTTCACTTTGCCCTAATCCCACCTCCAATAGTTGACGGAATGATTACGGCGGATCATGTACATTCCCCCCAGTCTGTCTTTTTTTCTGCGTGTCTTGTGGCAGTCTCTCGGACCAAGGACGCAGGGCGAAAGGTTTTTGCTCTAATTAGTAAAAGGAGCTCTAATAAGATTGTTAAACATCTATTTGTCGTCTAAGCAATGAAAGAAAACTGAATAATTTATCTGGGTGAAAGTTTATCGTCGTACAAAGAAGACACTTATAATACTTTGAAGTCTCGCAATAAAATGAGCACTCGAAACGAAACTGAAATGAAAGCGCGCATAGCTAACAGCAAGGCTGAAGCAGGGTAGCCGACATTTTATCTAAAAGTCATATGCTATTAATATTAGAGCCAGATATCTCTGGCATAAGACACGAAAGTCGTAAACCGAGTCTCTTGCACAGAACAAGCTGCTCCATCTATGTCCGCTTGAAACTCGGAGGCAAAGGGATTACATTTTATAAGCAATTAATCAGAGTCGCTCTACACAAGCCGTGATGGCGGCGCAAACCGGGTTATTGACGAATATGGAGTCACCCTACACCACACAGATTACGACCTCGCGTATTGAAGGCAAGCTGATTCCCGATACCTTATCCAGGTGGATTACTAAAGCAGACATCAAAACTGTGCCATGTAATTTACCTTTTTTGCATTATGGATAGTACGCCGATGAGAATCGACGATACGCTCCCCTGCATGCCGTTGCAAAAGTCTGGCTCAGACCAGTTGAGTGGTCTTATCTGCCTTATCATCAATTTGGCAAACGTGCTACATATTCCATAATGGAGCTTCTCCGGTGGAATAAGATAAATGGAAAAAAAGTAAGCGTTGTATTCTTATGTAGGGCGAGCATTAGGAGGAACAGAGCGCCCGAGTCATCTGGTTGAACAGGTTTACTTGCGTGCGTTTATGTGAATAACATACCACCCTGCTTTTAATGCACGTGTGGAGTGTTCAAGTATTCGTAGAATGGGCGCACCTCTGCTGCCTCCACGTAGTACTTTTCACACCAGCACGCGAACTTTTACATTTCTCGCGTTGTGACGATACGAAATAACGTTACAGGAAAGGTTATTCTTGCAGCGCGACGGCGCTGGCTCGAGCGTCTTTCTTCAAGACAGGCGTATGAGGTGCTGAGAAGATGGTCTCACGAAAAACGCGGTGGTGTCGGTGTATGAATTCAATCATTTCTTTTTCTGCTCAATAAAACCATTCCGGTTAGTTCTGAAATAAACTGCGATGATTTTTACTATTGAATGCCTTGGATTTCACTTTGTTACTACGAGAACAAGAAGGCGGATTTTAGGGGTGACTATATGCTGGATGGGCAATTTTACCAAATTTCACACATTTTTCTCGCGCGTTTTTCAATTTTTACTGCCAATGCATCTTTAAGAAATTGTGCACAATGGCGAGATTTGGAAGACAATATTTTATTGGCTGAGAGAGGTCCTTGCGCTTGCTAAAAAGTTAAACTATAAGAACATCCTGTTCGTTGTGAATGCCATAACGGAAGTATAAAATGCAAAACACTTTTAAAAAATCGGCACCGTAGTATTGACAGTCCTAGCAGGATTCCATTAAAAATGGTGGCAATTGAAAAGTGCTGCGTAATTCAGTACTACGTTATCGGATGTTGATGATACTTGAGTTTTTCACGTCGGGCATATCTATCGCAGTTACATTTATTTTACTATGTCTGCTATACTTTGTCCTCAAACATCTTGTCCACGTGCTTTTGTAAGGTTACCTAGAGGTTTGGTAAGCAAATGTGCGAGGTTCGCAATCAATGAATACTGTTTCTTCGCAATGTTAAAGCGGAGACCATAATAAATAAATATACTCAACATATGGCTGAAGAAAATTTGAGGACCAAAGCAGTTTCTCTTGAGTGAAACCACCACTTTACTGGATAGTTCCAGCCAGCGTAATACAAATGCTAGCCTGAAAAATCACCGGCGAACCAGCACAGCCACATATGTTAAAGAAACAAGTGTCTGAGCTAGTGCTAATGTTTCAAGGCTGGAGAAACAGCAGAGCTGGCAGTCTTCCTTCTCTTTTTTCCTGATAAACGTTTATCTCTCTCTCTCTCTCTTTCTCCCGTCGTCAGAGACCCGGACATTGCACCTAACATTGATTTCCGTACTTGCTGTTTAAATATATCCAGGAGTGGCAGGCCCGGATCGTTTTTTTCCGCTGGCTTTAACATATTTAACCATGTGGATTGTGTAAGCACGCTCTCGAACCGGCGGCAACCGGTTTCGGGAACTCGGCGTCAGTAGCGCAACCTATTCAGCACACCCCGATTCCGACGCGAGAGTACGTGAACTGGCGAGTAGAACAGCGCGCGAGAGGTCACACCACAGGTGGTGGGCAGAGTGTACTAGTAGGTATTTTTCGTATTTATTTTTCGTATTTCGCTCGGTATTTTTCGTATTTTGTTGTGAGCCCCGCACGTGGCGTAAGCGCGAGCTCAAGCCTAGACGAAGACGGAAGATGCTCACGTGAAGCACGCTCACGTGCGCTCGGTAGTTTTTAGATGCGAAGCATCTCATGGTCGGGGCTAAGTTCTCCCGTGTTGTTAGGGCGCCGTTCACCCCCCCCCCCCCCCCTGCCAATGCTCGGCTTGCCGAACGCCCGGTGGTGTCTTACCCCTTAATGTCTCCTACAGCGACATTGTTGCCAGTGTCTTCCTGGGCCGGCACGAGGTGAGCACGCTTCACGCGCGTTCGACGTTTCATCGTCGTCATCAGCGGCATGCGGCGGCGAGTCTCGGCAAGCCGTGATTACCACGACCCACAACCATTCAGAGAACATGCATCGACCTCATCTTCAGCAACTTTAGGGTTCATCCACTACAACAGCCCTTGACTTTACATTTCATAAACCATAAGGCGGTCATAATCAAAGCGGAACGCCAACCACAGCACGACGTCACCAACGTTGAACATGATTATGATAATGCCTAAATAAAGACAAACTCATACCACGTACAACGTCTCTTTCTGTCTTTTTTTAATGCCACTCCACTCTAACAACCACACACTCGAATAAAATTGCACAATTTTCCGTAGGGGAACCCTCAGTAGTATGCGAACCAGCCATGGGGTCAACGCAATTTTCAATTTCGTACTTCCGGTAAGTGAAAAGTGTGCTAGTTATCATGGAACCCAAGCGGTAAATACAACGGTAGCTACGTCACTCAACCTAACGGAAACGACGAACTGAAAACTAATTGGCACTTGAATCGACCCCGTGGCTGCGTTTCATACTACTCAGGGTTCCCCTACGGGAAGATGGCGTAATTTTCTTGTGCTCTGTGTCTTCTCTTTGCTTTTTTGCGAGCCCTGACTTTGTGAAAGCCCACGCGCAAGCCTGGACAACGGCGAGCGCGTTTCACGACACGCACTCTAACGTGCTGTCGGTAGTTGTTACTTTTTCTCTTCGTGGGCGCCGCCACGAACAGCGCCAAGAGCTCCTCAGGTAAAAGGTCCAAAATGTTTGCAAAAAATATCAAAGCCATTTTTAACGTTCAGGAGTACTTTTCTGTAAAAAAGGTTACGCAGTATTTAAAACGAAATTCGAGCAACCTCCTGCTGAAACAACGGGCTCGAAGGCAGTTGCACCATCCTGTTTGGAAAATATATTAACGGATGTAAATATTGGCTGCGCTTTAAGCTTGGCCTTGACTTGAATATTTTATAACTTTGGAGCAATTGTACTTGTTTGAACGTATTTCAGTCATTAACGTTATATCCTACTGTGCTGGAGCATCAGAATTCATGGCAAACATTGTAAAGAGCATTGTACTTGAAATTGTAACATGTGAATTTTAGTTTTCTAACTGTGCAACCCTGTTCGACTTGGCCCTCATATCAAAATATTTTTTCAACACAAACTGGAGTTGGTCGCTTATTGAAGAGGTGAAGCAAACATTTCATGGTAAGTGAGGTCAAGACGGCATGCACTTTGCTCATTGGGCGCCGATCTTTCATATGGCTGAGTAAAACCGTATGCTAGCACAAAAACTGAGAGTGCTGATCTATGTTTTCTCAAACTCTGACACGTTTTTCGTGCCGTAATTGTCATAAGAAGAAAAAAAAACATTCTTAGGTGTGATACACCTATATTGCACCATTCGGAAGCAAACGCAAGGGCACTCCTCTGAAAAAACTGTGCGTTGCTATAGGGTCGTTTGCGAATCTTAATAAGCTATTCAGATAGGAAATGCACATACCTAGTAATGTTTTATAAGTCAAGACGTCAGTTTTAAGTGTAATCTTCCACATTCAACTTATACACACAATTTCATGAAAGACTATCCATACTGCTTCTGCGCTTTTCATTCCATAATACCAATTTCACGGCACTCGTGTATGTTTCGCGAGTCGTATTTGCAATTGAAGCTTCAAGCCAATAAACTAACTCTCTTAATTTCATTTAGTGAGTCAAACCCTTTATCATGAACAGGGTTTACTTAAGGCTCGAGGTTCGGGGCCCATAATGACATTTTATTTGTATCTGCAATGAGCCTCGTATCCTTCATTACTCCTATAGTACCGTAAGTGGGGAATGAATGCCTCCCGCTGTTAAGATAAATCCTCATAAGTAAACAAATGGTGTACTAAAGCTAAGTTTGAAAAATTCAAATGTTCATTTTTTATATGTTGTTCTAAAAGCGGAAAATGACAATTCCGTAAATCCTGACCATATGCGCCAACCAATGCATTCTTCATGAATTTCTGAAATCAACATTGATGCGTGTTCTACGCAGTTCATTTTGAACGCATAAGTAAAGAAGCGCCTTGAATTTTACTTAAGTGCCTACTCTGGTAACTGTGAAGAAATGTAGACTGTGGCCAGCCGTGTGAGTTGTTCTGTGCACTCGAATCGTGTGGGAGATCTCAGCGAGCAGACAGCGATCCGACAGTCTTCCCCACGGACAACGCCTTTCATGTGAGTAATCTGCATCTCAACAACATTACGAATGAAATAAAAGGCTGTATTAGTTTTTTCAGTATATCTGTGAAAAGGAAAATATACGTTTAGAAGAAAATATAGACTGCTAGCCTAGTTGTAGAAGACAATATTCTACAACTAGGCGAGATCATTGTCATCATTAGAAAGCTCGAAGTATTTTCCGTATTTTTTTTCTACTCCAGCGGACCTCATCCTCCCCGCAACATATCGAGCACAGAGCTGAACAACGACAAAGGCTTTTACTTTCTTCCATTGTCGTACTGTGGTGCTGAATGGTGGAGAACATTAGCAGAAAAGTGAATGGCGAGAGCCTGCAGAAATAGGGCCAATGGGAGCTAAACGTTGGCAATGGGCTTTCGGTCATCGCTACATAGGCTTCTAAAGGTAACCAAAAACACGCCATGAAATCAGTGAAACCGGAGCGGAAAATGTCTGGTAGCAATAGAAGATAGAGCAGGACTGGGTCGTTTGGAATTATTCTTTATTATGGGACCACAAACTTTACCTAATATTAATCCATAATGGCATCACAACCTTTACCAAATATATTTCCTTGTTGGCATAGGCATTCACGAGAACCTATGTTTTAGCTGCGCGAGGCTTGACAGTTTTTTTAGAAAGTTTCAGCACGATGATTTTTCTTTAGGTTTGCTTGACCAACATCTTGTGTGTGCCGTAATGAAAAAATATTTCCAAATGCTGAACGTAGTTCAGGAAAGCAGAATTACCCGCGTCTACAACTGCAACGTTTTTCTTTTGTGGGTTACAGCCCGACACTACAGAAACAATGTTGCGAATAGCTTGATAATATAATATTTTTCTAAAGAGAATATATAAATATCTCACCCAGAAGCAGCAGCTGAAGCGTTAAAAACTTTATTGTATTTTTCATTGGATGCTTCAGCCGGTTTTGGCGGAGCTAGCTTGTGAATTTCTGGCAATTGTTTTCGTTTCTCACATTTATATCAGGGCATCCTCCAGAATTTAAGCAGATCGAAAGAAAGGTTACAAACCTCCATCATCTGGTGTGGAGGGGAACCCTCACCCATCATGACAAACAATTAAAAACAACATATTGCAGCTTGAAAACTTCGCATGTGTTTTAACGCTCCCCACGGCGACTGAACAATGCGAACTGGCATAAAACACTTGCACTAATACTCATTCAATACGGGGCTTCACGGGGTTTTTTTAACTTATGGTGAACGAATGTCCACATCCTGTAGCCGAAAACGTACTTCTGGCAAGAAGTGCCATTTGATTGTTTTTTTGTTTTTGGGGTATAAGTGGTTTTGGGGTTAACCGGGTGTGTTCTGTTTTTGACAGCAACATGGCCATATATGAAGCCATCTGGCCAAAAGTACAATCAGTCTACCGAGGGATTCTACGTAACCTAACTGACGCCCATACTCATAAAGCCTAATTCGTGAAGCCATCTACAATTTTCTAACTCTATTCCGCAGAGGCCTGGTACAGGTTAGTGAAGCGGTGAGTAGGTAATAATGACTGCCCCTCTTTTGGACTCGATGTGACGCTCTAGTTGCCACAGCTGTATGTACTCTCAGGGTGATGTTCCTTCGCATGTCACAGTGTAAATAAAGAGGACATAAACTAATCAAAAGAAGTCATGCGATACGGTAAGATTTCGCGAAAAGGGTGTCGAGGGATACGCATTGTAAAGTGGATTGAATGCCTAATTCGATGTAAACCTGCATGCATGGAGAACCATCCTAAGCCCTCAATTGGCGAAACTTGTTCCTTACCTTCCGTGCACACCTGAGAGTTACTGTCTTGTTCTAACAAAGAAGTAGATGTACGCCGAGTAGTATATACCTTAGTGGTATAAGCTACTGCGACCCATGGTGCATGTATTTGCATGCACAACGCAGTTTGCTATATAGGGATCTATAAATTTACAAGTGCACGCGCACTAAGAAGGTTGAGTATAAATTAACTGAGCCGGTACTCTCAATGCTGTGGGCGTACTGCAAATCCAACAAAAGGTCGTCTAATATTGGAGCCGAGCTGCGGGCGTAATGTTTGTGTATTAAGGCCCTCCAGCGTGAGAGGGAAAAACACGTGTTGAAAAGAACACAACGCGCCCAAATACCGCGGTGAAAAAATACGGCCTCAAGCCACGGATATGCGTGTATACAGCAACCCACGTGCAGGTTGTGAAACAGGCATGCAAATTTCTTGTAGCGTTGTTTTTTGATAAACAACAAGTGCAAAACATTCTTAACGTGTATTACGTCTTACACCATAGTTCTCGTTTTAGTATATTCTATTCACAGAGCAATATTCCCCAACTACTCGATGATCTTGTGTTTGTTTCAGTGGAAACACCGCCTTGTAACCTGGAAGCAGTGTCGATCCTTTGCATAAATATTATGGATTAATGGAGAATATGCATTGAAATGTCCGTTCCTTGCCATGTTTACAAAATTGTGAGGGCACAAAATTGCGTTTTTTCAGTGAGGCCTATTTCAGTTTCGGTTTGGCATCCCTGTGTTAAAGATGTGAATTTTTCCCAGATAATGTCGGTTTCGGTGATACGCCCATTTCGCCAGGCCCACCACTGGGCTCTCAATGACATATTCGAAAAACAGCGCTTCAACAAGCTCAAGCACACAAGCTCCCTCCAAAATGGGAATAGATATTTCTTTGTGATGGTTGAAAAATTACATGTTTCCCTTGCGCACGGGCCGTCATTATACTTGAGGAATTCCCCACAAGCTTCTGTAGGCGCGTGTCAGTCGCCATAAAAATATTGCTGGTTAGTGCAGGCTGGCGAGTTGATGCGCTCCAGAGCTAGTACTGCTAGTTTCGTCACCGTATTCTCTGTGTCTTGTTTATTGGTGGTTTCATAGTGGCTGTTCGGTGACATTTGGCCCCACATTGTTTAATTTACAGTGTATATTGTAATGAGCAGACCTCAGTAAATGAAAAATATTTAAGATACCTATTACAATAAGATTAAATATTTAAAAATACTTACTAGTAATATAAGTATTTTTAGAAGCAACATGTGATACTTAAAAATATTAGGTGAAAAAGTGCTTATTCTACAACTGGAGTAGCTATTCACGCATCCAATAGTTAACACGAATACAAGTAAAGCCTACATAAACATGATGACTTGTTTGATTTTCCGAGTGGACAATTCTGCGATTTCTCCAATATAACTTTCCGAAGCAACATCACAACGCGGGAACTACTCGTGTATTAGTGAAAAAGCGGATATTTTAAATTTTTTGTATCGGATTGCAGAGATAAGGCTTTGTGCATATACCTACATATTTGTATGCCCCCAAAGGCATAAAGTAAAAACGTAAAAATTTAGCAAATATATGTCTGCATTTTCGGAATACCCATCACACGTAATGATGTATTTCCGTATGAGTTGTGATACCCGCATAAGAAGGCAGAACGCAGACATGACTCCTGCAGCGCAACTTCAAAAAGGAGGAGCCAGGAAGGAATTACTATACGCAATGACATTTAGGTTTTTCTAAGATGCATTTTTATGTCGTGCTATGTAATTTGATGCAATGTATTAAAATATCCTCGCAGGTTGTTCCCAACGCTTAATTCTCCAATTTCCCTCAGAGTCTGCAATGAGTCCGCGCTTTTTTATTTTTTTTTATTTTACTTTTACAATTCAAGCACAGCTACTCCCATTGAAACAGGTCACGAGCCAGCACTACTTGCCGCATCGCAGTGATTGGCTTTAGTTATTAAGTATAAAAGTGTTTGCTTGGAATATATGCGCCGATGAGTCTGCACTGCATAACATCAGCAATATGCACAAGGGTATGTCGCCATTATGCTTTGTATTTGTAAAATATTATGCCTTGTTATCGATGCTTAACTTAATAAATTGCGGATGGCTGGTGCTAATAATCAACTTTGCTTACCGACATCACCAACAAAAAGAAAAATGCATGAATCTCGGCTTCGGGCTCGACGCATCGTTCAATGCTTTTGAACACTTCTGCAATATCGGTTCCAAATCCTTTTGGTATCTAGTGGGACGCCTGGTAGTCTGTTCTACAACTAAACGTCAAGGAAAACATTTCACGAGCCAACAACATGGCTAGATGAGTCACTGACTGCTGGTTATAATTGCAAGATCGACAAAACCTTCTTGTCCACCCACCTTTCTGGCGGGTAGGGCACTCCAAGCGAATTGTATGTTAAGCGTAAGGTCGAAAATGTTTCTTAGTAGCGACATAGCCGACGACGCTTTCTCCTTTTCCACTCCCCAATGAACCCAGATGAGTGCTGCAGCCCTCTTTTCTCACACATTATTGAGGTCATACGCTGACAACTCTGATTCATACCCGCAATATTTTTGGTCTACGACTGTTGAACTGATGGATTGCATTGTTAGCCTGATGATCACTTAGGTCCAAACATCATCGCAATAAATAAACTACAAACCTCCCGCATCACAATATTCACGTTCGATAGCACAGGTTAAGAGAACATATAAATGCGGGATCTCCTAGAAGACACAACAGGGGTAACCCTCCGTGGTTTCAAGTTTGCGTGTGGATTATTTCCAGTGTACAGAGCCACCATGGGTCCGCTAATATCATTTAAACCGCCGTTGTGTTAAAAGTCGCGTATTTTACATCTAAGCAATTCAGTTTTCAGTTGTCTCAAGATGCCGTGCTCCACATTTATGTTGCTGCTGTTCGCCCAGTTTAAAATAAGACATTCTAGGTCGAAAGCTTCGACATTAACTTACCAAGCTCATTTCACTTCTGTGATGCCTGTTTTAACGCCCAAATTTCTGAATTTCGGGAAATCTATCCATGCTTTTTTGTCAAGATCTCGCTGAAGATTTGAAATTTCTTCGGGGTTTATGTTAGGTGAAACCTTTCTTCTCGGGGCGCAATATAGACAACGTAAAATAAGATATAAAAGAAAAAGTTAAACCATTCTACGGCTTGTGGGAAATGGTATTTAGCCGCCGGCAACTATCACCCTGTCTTGCTCTGTGCAATAACTTCGGTGCACAAGACACAACATTTCGAGCAATTGTCGATTCCCTGGCACCAAGGTACTGGTATATTTTTTTTTCTTGGCGCCAAAGCAGTTGTTACCTTTCAATTCGGCTGTGTCGTTGATCACTGTGTCGTAACCTCACACTAGTCATTCAAAACGTTTTAATATGACTGCAACAACTTAATCCACAAATCGACACATAATAAAGTGCAAACGAACAAGACCACAGAACTTGTGAAGTGCTGCTCTCCCCAGAATAGAGATATGCATTCACTTCACTGTTCTAGGCTGGGAAGAAATTATGTGTGCTCACGCCAACAGCATTTCTAACCAGTTTCACCTGAGCTCTCTTGTAATAGAGGTTGTGTCGCTGCGTCAGCGTAATGGGATGATTTGGCGATACGGGCAAATGAAGATGATTGCTTGACATCTTGGCATCCAAATGGCCTTTATCACAACTGGCCGTTATCACATTTCTTTATTTTTCATTTCTACACAGAAGTGCACCAATAACGTGTGCACAAGACATTCAGCAAAGCATGTCACCATATGATGACCGCAAATTGTTGTGCAAAATGAGGCGCCCTAGCGAGATTGTAATCATAAAGAAGCTGGTTTTCAAAAAATGAATGCGTTATAACATATATGCTGATCAACTAACAATCTAATGTAATTGCTTCCTTTATATAAACGAGCAAAATAGTGTTTTGTTATTTGCTTAACAAAACTGGTACGGTGTAATTCAGGGACCCCTTGTCAGTATAGTACGGTCGAGGAGTTGTTACTATTTCGGTTTTTTACCTCTTGTTCGTTGATTTAGACTACTCTCTTGGTTTACCCAAACATAATATTATCTTATCGTTGCACTTCGGAAAGTTTTCGTGTTAATTAAAGTTTAATATTCGCAAGACTGTTGTATTGACAGAAAGAATCACTGGCGGAATGAAGGAAATGCGTATTGGAAATGTATCAAATTGGTAGTTTTTGTAATGGCGTATTTTTGTTATAAAGTGTACAATACAAAACAGCAATATTGAATGAGTGGTACAGCTAACGCATGATGTACAATGATATTTCATCTTTCGTAGCAATTCTTTTTTTTTCATCCAGCAACAACACCAACTGCATTTGAAATTTTGAAACGTAGTTATCTTCTGTGTGTTACCCTTTAAATCACACTAAAAATTTCCCGTAGTGATTTATTAGTTCCAAAATGTCTATTTGCACAGGGCCAAAGGAAACACAAATTGGCCGTGATAGTGTTTTTTTTTAATTCATTCGCAAACACTTTGGAACCATCGATACACATAAGTCCTTTACCCTTTGATTAGCTTTCGCTAATCTCTTTTTAAGCGTTACCCGTTCAAAAAGAACTGCAATTTCCGCATATAAAATATTTGTTGCTTCTGGGCGGTGTTCAAAACCATATCTATACACCGAACTAAATCAGTCCAGGATGCTTCCATTTCCTCATCTCCGCACTTAATTAGTCCGCAAATGTTTTAATCAGGGTCATTGTTGGTCAATGATTAGAAGTACTGCAACGAGTTATGTCTACGCGTTTATACGTAACTAGTCCGCCAAAACTATATTCCTTTGCTCTCGCTGCGATGGTATTTGTACCTATAATTTAGGTCTCATGTCAAAAAATTCGCCAACCAATAAATTGGAGAAAATGGGGTGGGGGGGGGGGTGCGGCCCTGGAGGGGGGGCCCAGAGTCCTCTACATTTCGTTTAGCCTATAAACCCCCCGTGTTTCCGAATCAAACACACTTTGCTTTGCTTGTCACCAGTAGAGCACTTACACAGCCTTCTGGATGCTGTCTTTAGAGCGCACGCACTCGTTTAGCAGGCACACATTAGTTTACGCGCACAAGCAGGAAACATATCCGCTAGTATGTTTTCTCAATATCTTTCCAGCGGAGAGCAGTACGACGCAAAGTAAATGAACTGGGATTGATTTCACTGAATCACCCTGCTTATCACAAAAAGCGAGTTCTCTAAACAAATTGAAGTATGAGCTGAACACACCATTCTGATACCGGCCATTTGGAATGAAAATAGGCAATACATAAGAATGACCCAAACTATGGAGCCGTTAAAGTTGATCGAACTATTTGTTTTTACTGCGAAACCGTTCTATCTTGTTTGTTGTCCTTAATAACTGCAAGTATCTCAGTGTTGTTGATTTATTTTTCAAGATATAAGGGTACGTGAAGTAGTTAGGTATTTGATTCATACAGAAACTAAGATACGCATCCCGCGCAGTCGAGAAGGAACTGACAGCACTGCCGACTTCAGCGATGTCACCAGTATGACGATTTTTCGACTGCTGATTATAAAAATCAAGGTTTTAAAAAGCACAGAAATTCATTTATTTCACAGGGGACGTAGTGATGAAAGCATTTTTTTGTGAGGTTAGTTGTCTGACACGTAAAAGTAGAATTCCCTAAAAGAGCGTCGGTCTGTTGTTATTCTTAAAGTCATGACCCTGCTCATGACGTTGCACGCTTTCTTCGAAGAGTCGGAGTTTATGAAATTTACGGCATGGTACGGAATTTACTTAAATTCATGGAAATCATTTTATTCTAGCAGCTTCCCCAGCATTTGTTCAACTCAGGTCAAAGAACCCTCGGGCACAGAAAAAAAGCTTTCTTGGTTACTGCGTTTAAACGCGCCAATGCATACGATATCTTCATGCACACGTGTTGCCACGAAAGCGTTCAAAGGCAGAGTGCAGTAAAAAAATGTAGGCAACAAACGTGTTTTTGTACACTCCTCTCACACGCGTTTCTTGTCTTGTGAATTGTATATTGCAACACTTTTGGGGTGTATTTAGAATTGCAGGAAAAACAAGCTGGCTATTCTACATTCAGTCAATGGTAATTAACGAAGGTTTCAAAAGTTTCTGATTACAGGCCATTTTACGACAAACGTGAATATCGGAGCTGTTGCCGAAGCGCACTGGCGGGCTGCGTTGCTGCATCGGCTTAACCACTGAAAGAATACCCCACAAGCGCAGATAATGGTGGTGGTTGCCTCTCTTTACCTTTGAATCTTATTCATGGTATTATAAACACCTATCGCTCAAGGCTTGTCATAGTTATGGCGCTTATAGCAGACACAACTAACACGGCTGAGTAAGCTTCTGAATTTGTGACTGTTTCAGCAAAAAAGGAAGAAATTGCACGTTGTTATTGTCTGAGAAAAAATTTCTGATTGTTAAAGATGCCGCGAAAATCTTGTTTAGACTATGCTCTAATTGACACACCTCTTGGTTTAGGAAACATTGTTAAGGTATTCACATTACCCATCTACATATTATACATTTACTTTCTTTAGGCGCTATGTTACTGGAAAAATGATAGAACGTACGTAAACTTAGGTAACTGTTGGCGATGTATGGGTATGTACAATGCATGAGGCAAATATCCAGGGTCCTTTATGCACGTTGACTTATAGTTAGTTTGTCATACCCATAAGCAGAATCTTTCTAGTCACCGGGATCCTAGGAAATTAATTTTACTTTCCTGATATGCATACGATCATGCGCCGTTATTGTAAAAGTATCCCGGCGGTGATATAGGCGCATACGTCTTAACGAGGACCACCGTATAGACGCCAAAATATTACCCATTTACACCTTGTCTAACATCCGTTGAAACAGGGGCTTGTGAAAGTTCGATCGGAACTGCAGCTCGTACGAGAATGGCAGTGGCTGGCCAAAGAAATTGTACGGTCCGCACAAAGCAATGTACAGCTAAACTGCAGCAGAAGGAAGCTCCATTTTCCCTTCATCTCCTAGCGAGAAAGAGAGAGAGGAACATGATTCTCGAGACCGCGGCGCGCTGTATACGTGTGTCTCAGATTCAGTTACTGTAGTGCATCCGGCGCGTTTTGGAACCTTTTCCTAGCACGCAACATATATAGACACGACCGGAAATGGCGCTTCCTAAGGTGTTCTGATCATGGCAGAAGCTCTTGGTCTAGGTTAAGCTAGCGACACCTTTGGCGGGAAAAGAAACTGCGTGGTCGCCGCGATAGGCATTTCACTTCACGGAATCTATTTTGGCTGTTAATTTTTTGTGTATCGGATGCCGCCAACTAAGAGGACTTTACGGGGGGATTGTCTTGCGCGAACCTGGCCCGGACCCGTTTTTACGTTTCCCTCTACTCTTCAGACCGACCAAAAGTGTTATCGCGGGACCCTGGCCCGAACAGAGTCTGCAAAGAATTCCATGTTACGCGCCCGGCACTTCCCGGCATTTCATCATCTTAGAGCCAAGCACGACGAGAGATATAAAAAACATGGCGCTCAGCGTCACGCATGTATATGTGAGTAGCGAAGTTTCCGTCTTCACGAAACACGAATAGATTTTTTGATTTTGCGTAAAGGAGGCGACAAGGGACCGCCGGCAGGGTGCTTCAAGCGCTCATTCATTTATTTCATATTTATTTATTTATTTATTTATTTATTTATTTATTTATTTATTTATTTATTTATTTATTTATTTATTTATTTATTTATTTATTTATTTATTTATGTATTTATTTATTGCACAGGCCACGAACAGCGCTAGACATTCCTTGGTTGGTGCACTGGAAGTACAAGACGACACACAGAAGAAAGAAGCAATAAAGTAGGGATACTAGTTGCGAAGCGGAGTGGATCACAAAGCACACTGTAGCGCAGTGCGCGCACGCACGCACGCACGTACACGCACACACACACGCACGCACGCGCGCGCGCGCACTTGTACATTAACACCAACGCACACATACACACACACAAGAACGCACGCACGCACACACACAGCCACACGCACGCACACGGGCACGTACGCAAGCACAAACACACAAGCACACAAATAACACAAATGAGATATGAACAAGGCGGTCAAGGTTATTAGCAAACCCGAAGAGAGGGGTTATGAAAACGTACAGACATCTGTAAGCACCCATGTTTTATAAATTGCAATCTCCGTATAATATTGGAGACCAAATACCGCGGAAAACAAATATAGTACATTAAACTGTATGGACAAAACATACACGCGCCTTAACACAAGCACACGCATGCAAACAAAAACTGGAACTCGGAATACCTCGCATTCCAGTCAGGGAGCGCGAAGATCTTCAGATACTGCATTTTTATTAGCACTTTTTAAACACTCAGTATTGCCTGAGAAGACGTGCAAAGATGCATAGAAATCATGATTATACACGCGTTGCACTCGGCATACGAGGGACAGCATCTCTGTGGTCGTCACGTAAAAACATGCGTGGACGGAGTGTTTGCATGACGCCCTTAGCCGAACAGAGCTCACAAGTTTCGAGCGGTCGAATTTAGAGTGTACACACTGGAACAAAATAAATATATACCGGTTTCCTGCATTTACATTTTCATTGTTCCAGGTTAAGCAGTTTGAAAACGTTGTTGCAAGCGTATATTACATGCAGGGTATAGAGGCTCAAGAAGATGCGAGTGAGCCTTTTTTGCAGTCACTTTGAGCCCATAGATGGTGACGCGTTCATACAGTCCCATCCTGCCGATACAAGGTCCACCTTGGGAAGAAGAATAGCTGTTTACATGGATAGAAAACACGGTCCACTTGAGTTGTCTTTGGTTGCACGAGAGATCGCACCCAGAGTCCGCAGATGTGTGCGTGCTAGGTGGTTAACATGAGGTGTAAACCGAAGTTTAGAATACATTCAACCATCCTAATCACTTGTTAGGCTCCCTCTTTTTATCGTCTGAGAAAGGAGGTGGTTGAAAAATGTTAAAGGAGAATTTTTTAGAGTGTATGAAATAGCAACTGTATTCTGAGGGTTCTGGTCTAGGTAGTTAATTTTTCACAAGGGGGAAATTGTGTGCACATCGCTATGAAGCGGGTGTATTCTGCGTCTGATACTACTGCACCTTAAAGTTTCATGTTGTATGCAAGCACTGGCTCCGGAAACGAGAAACATGGGTGTTTTACAATGAACTGTGCATCATTCACAAATAACAGTAACGCGGAAAATATAGCCCTGGGGAACCACGGATGGCACAGCGAACCTGCCAGACTTAGCGCAAGTGCACTGCACGAAGTTGGCTCTATATTTGAGGTAATTAGAGAACCACTCGAAGAAAGCAGGAGACAGACAATACACAGGGAGCTTGCGAAGCACCATGTAATGGTTTCGCCATGGAAAGGCTTATTCAGTTAAAGTAGATGGCGTCCATTTCAAGACGCGAAAGTAGGCATTTTCTGGCGTCACTTAGGAAGTCACTTAGGAAGTCACTGTCGTCACTGTGTAGCAAGCTGCGGACTTTGGTCAACAGATGACGGTTTACGACTTTTTTTCGAAAACCTTGGATAAGGAAGAAAGGATAGAAAGAATCCGCGGCCATCTACAATAACGTGAAAACTGGGGAGGGGCGAAGCCTTTGGTGGTAAGTATACTGTTGGCGCCTTGATGTTTTTTCCAAAAGAGATGAACCTTTGGGGGTATAGGTTTACTGCTTTGTCGTAAACGTCTCTGTTTTTTTTGAAGCACGCAGCTCTCTAGCGCAAAGCGTAAACGAGTGTCCCGGTGCTTTTTTAGCACGCGTTATGAAGCGCTCTAGCGCAAGTCGTAAGCTGGCGTCCCGGTGCTTTTTTTCAGTACGTGTGACGTTCTAGCACGAGGAATCGACGAGTTTCTCCGTATTGTATTACCATGACTGCAAAAAACGACGAGTACGATGGAGAACACGACAGGAGGAGCCAACAGCCTAAGCCCCTAACGGGCTTAGCCCCAAATATGTCGATAGTTCTCTGACACCCACGCGTTTCCGCACTTAAGGAGAGGAAGAACAACACCAGGTTTCGAATCAGTTTGAAATTGCCGCTCTTCAAGCGGAAGACAAAAGATGTGGCACAGGAATGGTGAGATAGCACCAGATCAACCTTTTACAATAAAGCATTGGATATTATTGAAGCCGAAAGACTTCGGCAAAAGAAGAAGGTACGTTTGGAAGGCAGGTTGCTGTAGCCGCTCTCCGAATTCTTCGTTTCTTTTTCCCGTGTTTACCCTTCTGGGTCACCTTCCTTCGCACTGTCTCCTAACATTGCCGCGATCCCCAGGAAGAGGACCCACGGCATCAAGCGGCTCGCTGGGAGCAGTGAGCGGGCCCTCTGGCACGGCGGGGTGCCACCATCACCTGGGCTCCATGCCGCCATGATGGAAAACCATGACCGCAGCCTTGCACACCAGTCTCCCTATGTTGTACCATGTAACACACCTATAGACCCACATAGCCAATTGGCCCCGAAAAAGCGCGCAGTAGATCAACATCCAGCGGACACTGCAGACCCTGATGCCGTCGTCATTAGTATCGTTTACGCCAGTCACTTACAAAAAGAAACAAACCACCGGAATCCCCGTTGTATTCCAACCGGCACTAGCTGGATGTACCCTGTGGAAAGTCAACACAAATAAATGTCTTGGCTGCGGACGTCGTCGTGGCAGCGGCACAGGAGGGAGTCTTAACGCATAGGCTGAACAAGGACGGCAGTATCACTGGTACCGCATCGTCTCTTGCCACCGTGAACCACCTTCTCCAGATCTCTAATCTCGCTCGCATGGCTGTGGATGTTTAGGTACCCCACTCTTACACGGCTACTTACAGGAAAATCGAAGGTGTTCCCCTCGATTACACGGACGGGGATCTTGGAAACTACCTACTCGACCAAGGCGTGATATCCGCCCGAAGGCAAGTTCCCTACCACCCTAATGACGACGGCGTCGTTACTGAATCTCGCCGAAAATCTGTGATTCTGGAGTTTCAAGCTTGTTCGCCCCTGCCGGAACGTATGCTCCTTGGCTTCTGAAGTTTTCCGGTGACAGAATATATGGAGTCAGTGAAGCAGGGCTTTAAATGCCAGAGACATGGCCATATCGCCAAAAACTGGAGAGGACCTGTGCGTTGTAAAATATGCTCTGGTGCTTATTCGCACAATTACTGCACCTCCCGGATGCAGCCTTAATGTGCCCATTGCGGAGGCCCACATCCCATGTCGTATAGAGCTTGCTCGAAGAAAAAAGCTGCTACTCTATCTCACAGTGCCGAACAAATCCAGGGTAAAACTGCATATCGATCTGAACCTCGCCGAACCCACAGGTTTTTTTTACAGCGGTGACTTTCTCATCGAACGACGCACCGCTCAAAGCCCACCACAGAACAAGTCATATGCAGGAGCACTCAAGACAGGACACCGCCCAGTTCTGCTCAACTGTCAGGTACTACTAAGGACACAGCCTAGTCTTCACAGCGACGTCATCGGAAGAACCTTGACAAGACGGCATATCGATCTACATAGCCAGATGTTGTGAGTCTTCGCATTCCCATGCTTTTCACGGCTGTTAGGGCTCTGCTTCCGCGCTAACCTGCCCGCTCAATGTCTCCCTGAGGTCAAGGCTGTATTAGCCTTGGAGTCCCTTGTTACGTCCTCCTTTAAGGTGCTGCAGCGGGGTTTTGTAGTACAGCAACGGCGAGCAAGCTGAAACTCACTTCTCCAAAAGTGTCTTTAAACACTAACCTCAAGGACTACACAATCTTCTAATTGAATGCCCGCGGCATGTGCTCAAAAATGGCAGAGTTTTGTTTACTTGTGCCGACTTACCAATTTTCATTGCTCGTAATCCCAGAATCCCGCGTTGAAGATCACTTTAGGCTAAGAAATTATAATTTCCTTCAGTTTCACAGCGAACAGGAGTAAGTCGGTTATTCATTGGCTTTCGGAAAGATGTACAGGCAGCAGGCGTACCCGTCCAACCATATGACACTGAGGAATGTGTGTGTGGCACCACTATGATCCGGACTCAGCGATTTACATTTACTGCTGGCTACTTGGCACAAGGAGCTGCATTTTATGGCCGCAGACGTGCAAATATATTTGCAGGGACACGCCCACCTCACAACATATCCGGTGATTTCAACGCACAAAATGAATATGGGGAAGGGCACACACCAACTCTCGGGGAGCAAGGCTTGCTGATCTACTTATCATTACGGTATGGAACCTATCAATGACGGCAGCATCACCTACATAAAAAATACAACAATCAGCCGCTCTATTGACCTTTGCTTCGTGTCAAATAGCTTCATTCAAAAATTTACATGGCGCACAGGTTTGAAAACGAGAGGCAGTGATCACGTTTCGATTTTATTATCTTATCAAGAGGCAGCTTTGCGCCGACGTCAAAGCTATGTCAAGCGTACAGATTGGGAAGCGTTCAAAAACTGCACTGACGTGGGAATAATCGCAGCATGTAACGACAATGACATAATACGAACTAAGGTTATTTATCTGGCAGAATCATCGATCGTCGTGATGAAGCGCCTTGATAATAGGAACGATACAGAATATCAAAGGCTGTGTGCCATTGAAAACTTAGAGGACTTGGGCAGGCTCGCAAAGCGCAAAGAGACGTGAAGCGTTATATAAAAAAGGTAAACCGGCCACGGTGGCATGATGTTTGCACAACATTGGATGTACACAAACCCCTTTCGAGGGTATGGCGCATTATAAAAAAATGATTTGATTTGATAGGTCATTTATATTTTCAAATGAGTCGGAACATACTTTTACAGGAAAATTGTTTTTAAAGTAATGCATTTGTTTTTACCGGTCAAGGCCATTTTAGGCATCTGTGTAGGGTGTGTATCTGTTAGCTGGCTTTTGCAAATTCTATGTTGCACAGTGAAGCACGGCCATCTACGGAGGGAGTAAAATTACAGTAACTGGCTCTCAGTCATGTGTAATCAAAAAAGGTATTTCTTTTGCAGTGCGCAGCCAGAAGGGGCGAACACCGGAGATGCCGAGCGGAACGCGTTCCGCTCCCCGCTAGCAGACGACGCTCGCTTTCCTAGCGCAACTCGCAACCGCAGCGCCGCGGTGGCGAGAGTCGGGGCCGGCCGCCTTCTCTCCACGGCCGCGGCGGGGAGATACGGAACTGAAACTAAAGTGTGGCAAACTGTTCGCATGGCGACGCAGTGAAACATCCCCCTCACAAGGGGCTAGATCAAATGCAGAGCATTTCCGGGGGCGCACGACGTTAAGGAGTGTGCGTTACGTTAATGTTGTTGCACTTGTGGCAACTGCTGACGAGAGAGAGCTCGTCAGGAGTAAACTTGGCAGCCTCGGCGCATGTTGAGTCCGACAGAGGGGAGAGAGTGTCCTTGAAACGTGCCTGGGCGCGCTATCGAATGTTGATCGCGCCGATAGCGAAACGTCTGAGCCGGGCATGTCGAGGCGAGCGATGCGGACAACTACGGACGCCAAGAACGGGTTACATGGTTAGTTAAGAAATGCTCTGCATTTAAAATATGTTCAAATACAACCAGCAGCTGTATCCTTTCAAAGCGCTGTCGTTACACGAAGGCATATCACAAAAAGAAGCTGCTGAGGAGTATTGTCGGCTCATATCTACAGTAACCATGCGTCAACTATCTCCTCAATGTGTCCCCGATGTAACGCCACCAAACGCTGTAGCCGCTATAGTCCTTCCGTTTTCTACTCAAGAGCTCGACACGGCCATCTCAAATGTCAAGAAACGTTCTTCTCCAGGTCATGATGACATACCTTAAGAGGCGCGTTCCCATCTGTCCCACCATTCCCGCCCACGCCTTCTGGAATACTACAAATCAACCTGGCTCTGTGGTAGTGTTCCTACAGAACTGAAAATCTCTTAAATTACTGCAATCCTAAATAAAACCTGGGAAGCAACCGACAAGACTCGACTCATTCAAGCCTATCGCCTTACTAAGCTGCATTAGCAAAATAATAGAAAAAAAACTATATTTAAGAGAACTGCCTGGTACGTGGAAAGCAGAAACCTTTACCCACCTGCAATGAATGGCTTCCGGGAAAATAGATCCGCTGTTGGCAACATAATCGCTAGCGTCGCTTCGCTGGAAGAACTACTAGTCTTGCACACTGCAATTCTAGAGCCCTAGCTGTGTTTGCTATTTGTGAAAGACTGTACGCCTGGATTGCGAGCTCCCTCATAGGACGTGAAATTTAATGTCACGCCAGAAGGACCTACTTTCTGTCACAGTATAGAGACAGGAGTGCTCAAGGAGCCGTCCTAAGTCCTCTGTTATTCAACCTTACGCTTATCTACCTAAAGCGTCCGCTCCCTCCCGGCGTCAAGATCGCACTTTATGCGGATGACATCTGCATTTGGTGTGCGGAAAAGTCACGTCATACAAAGCAACACCGAGTACAGAAAGCTTTGAGCAATGTGTCTGCATACCTTGCGTGCAAGAGTCTCCGCCTTTCTTCCGAGAAACGCGTTGCCATTGCGTTCACCCGCAAGCGGACTAGCCAATTTCCTCTAATCCTTGGCGGTCGTTGCCTCCAACAAGTACCAACCCAAACATAACTTCGGATTATCGTAGATAGAAACCTATCCTGGGCGCTGGAAATGAAGCGATTAGTTACTCGTCTCTCTGTGAGGCACAAGTTATTGCGTACCTTGCCGGAAGTCGATGGGCAGCGACTGTAGATCCATGGTGCTTCTCTTCAAAGCATATGTAGACGGCTAGCTGCGCTACAGCCTGCCGGTTCTGCAACGGCTCTCGCCCACATGCGAAAAGCAGCTCAATGCGGCTAGGAATAACTGTCTGTGTACCTGTCTCGGCCTTCCTAAGGGCTCATCGTGTGTTAGCACTGTCGCAGGGGCTGGTTGCTTGCATTTAAATATTCTTAGAATGCAGGAATTATTTCCAATATACTTGAGGTATACCCTGCATGCAAAATCCAAATTCTTGACAGGTATTGACGATGAAACAACATTTCTAGCTTCGCAGAAACTATAAATACTATAAACATCCCTGTAGCAACCGAGCCACGACAACTCATGCATTGTGGTTTCTCGTCTTGGAATCTATCAGCCCTACCCATAAAATTAAGCATACCTTCACTCACCTCCGGCCAAGCACTCTCATAGCGTCTTGACCGCCCAACGTCATCTACATCGGCTGAGGTTCATGCCATCAAACAAGCACTTCTCTACATTCTCCGCCAGCAGCCAGCACAGTGGGTAATCTTCACAGATTCGAAGACAGCGCTGCAAACTCTTCGACGTGCCATCTGCTTCAGCATTCATGAAAATATATCTCGTGATGTCTCCTACTTAAATCATCTAGTCTGTGTCGCCGGGCACCACATGGTACTCCAGTGGATCCCTGCCCACTGCGGTATCATAGGCAATGAAAAAGCAGATGAGGCTGCCAAAAGAGGCTTACGACTGTAGAACGTGAGGAACAGTTTGTTCACGAAGCACAATGCCTCGAGACTAGCAAAGGAGCCTCTTTAAAGGGAATGAAGCACACTCTGGTCTCACCTGGGAAACCAGCACCCATTCATACATCATGTCGACCCAACTTTGGCACTGAGGTTACCGGAGCAACTTCCACGTCGGCTAGAGACTTTACATCTCATTACATTACATCTCAACGTAGCCCTCACACATACCTACCGCTATCGCCTTGGCGTAACATCGAACCCCTATTGTGAAAACTGCGGTTCAGCAGAAACCGTCGAGCACATATTACTGGAGTGCCCTACATATGGTCAAGCAAGAAACAACCTCGCACAGAAGGTCGAATGCCTCAACCGCAGTTCCCTAATTTTAAAAGCACTTCTTGGAACATGGCCATCTGCCTTGTCTCAGCGTAAGGTGCCAACCACAATTTTTGAATACCTCAATGACATCGATGTCGCTGAGCCTATTTGGGACCAGAACATCCTTGTACTGTCCAACCTTCCATAAACTTTTCACGTGTCGCACTGACGGTCCCCAACACACACACTACCTCCTTTTTTACTTCATTTTTTCTTATTTGTTCTCTTCCGCCTTTCTTCCTATTGCAACTTTATAACCTCCTACCGTACCCCGTGGAGTAGCATGTCGGAGTTAACATGCCGGCAGACCTTTCGGCTTTCCTCTAATAAAGACTTTTCTTTCTTTCTCTCTCTTTGTTTTCGAAGGCAGACTGTGGATAGCAGCCGTGACATTCTCAACGGGTATTTTTGGCGGCTGTAATATATCAACTATCGGCACGAAACCATGTGGGCAACCGCTGTCTTGTGAGGAAGAGTACGCAGACGATAAGTGTTCTGCGAATAGTTCGCATATTTTGGCTGGGTCGTAGGAGATGTCGCAATCCTTCAGAGTAATCCGGTCCGGGGTCTTCCTTGTACGCGTTTTTGTGTTCCGCCAGAAGTCTCCCGGGGAACAGGTAAGCAAATATTCCGTGATGTTCGAGAAAAGTTTTTTTGTCATGAGTGAGGGGGGATTTCACATGTAACCACGCTTCTTTTAGGCTCGTGCAGGCAGACGGAGGGTTCGAAGCTTCCATTTGCTTGTGGAGTCGGCGCTTTCGGTAGAGCGCGCTGCGGAGCTCTTTGCTAAACCACAAGAGAAATTTGGGAGGGTGCTTAGGCTTTTCCGGTATGTACTCACATACATTCAAACCCGTTTATAGACAACTGCAATATGCACCGCGATTTGTTCGATATATCGAATAGTTCGATATAGCCGAACCGGCCTATAACGAGCTTATTGTTGCGAGTTCGCAATCCGTGGGAGCCCCCCGCCCCCTCCCCAACTCCGCCAACCGCGTATGCAGAAACGAACACAGTACAGTAGCCATTACCAGACCAAAATAGTCCATTTATTACAAGTATCAAAGCTACTTTCCGCCTTAACTGCCCACGTTGCAAAAAAACGGTGATTTTTTTTTCACTTTCATTTTGGCGGCTTCAACTAGCATATCATTCTCTACACGAAACATTGTTTGCACCAGTTTGAGTCCGTGTCTTCAAAAATCTAAGAAGCATTGGCGGAGCACATCGACTGCCGAAAAGCGCTTTATTATAAACGTCGGACGGATTTCACTGGCGACATCATCGGGAACATTGGCGAGCTCTTACCACAGTTAACCGATGGTGCTGTCTTGGTCCGCACTCACTCACTGGGCGGGTTCCGCCGCGAGTCTCGCGCATCGGAAACAGTTCCGGAAAGTATTGGGCGTCACATCGCTCCGTGCGAGGCGCAATGTCACAGTCGCGGCTCTTGCTCCGTGGTCGCGGCCAATCCACATCTCAATCGCCACTCCGAGATCATGCATTTCGGCGGCCATTCTAGGCGCCCAGAGTTCGATATATCGTATGTGAACTTCGTTATAAGGAATATGTTTCCTGTGTATTTCCGTAACTGAAATATTTTTGTTCGATATATAGCATAATTCGCTCTATCTGGGTTCGTTATAACCGGGTTTGACTGTATTGCTTTTTGGAAAGTTTTTGTGAGCTGCGGCACTGCTGCTTTGGCATTTCGCGAAGTGTAGACTGGCTCTTTGTTCGTCTGTATGACGGTTCTGTATAACGCGTAAAAATGGCCGAGGGGAAAATCAAGGGAATGGGTCTTCATGCGTCGCTCATAAGCAACTGGCAACACCGTGCTTGTGAAAGGTTCGTGCCATAGGTCGGCCGGGAAAAGGGCTTCTCGCACCTGTTTAAGATCACAAGAAGTGAAGTTGGAGAACGCGATGCCAAAGACTTTTTCTGTCGGCTCGAAGGTAGGGCAGAATATATCAATCCGCCAAGAGAGAAAAGGGTAAACAAGTGAACTGCTTAGAAAGAATTGCCACACTTTCCAATGGATTCTGCCACGTGTCGGGTACGTTGAAATCGCCCAATACGAGAACGTTGTACTTGCCAGGGTCTCTAGGTTCTGATGGGTGCTCAAAAATAGACTCGAATGCAGGGATGTGTTGAGTTGGATAAAGATGATGCGCCAATCAGTCAATTTTTTCTACGTTTCGCCTTCACTTCGAGCCAAACCCATTCATTTCCTAATTATAGGTCAGAGCTTCGGAACGCAACCATAGATCTTTGCGAGGTATTAAAGCTTCTCCAGCGTAATGTTGGCCGGTGTGTTCGTAATCCCTGTCATTGGGGAAGACAGCGTACTCAACAGGAAAATATTCTTCGGAATGAAACTGTTCTTGTAATCGCGTTCCAGTAATGCAGTACACGTCACGAAATAAAAGAACATAAAAAACACTGCTGTGCTTTTGTACGCAGGCTTCGTGTTTTATGGGAGTAGAAAGAAGTACCAATGAGATATTTGTGTCCGTTGGCATCAGCCCTCGGTCTTCCATCTGAAAAACGTCAAAGTGGTGGAATAAGCAACCGCTCGGCTATACATACGATCTGTTTGCAAGATCAAAACACGCATCGCTGACAGCAACATTAAATAAGGCGTAGACCTGGAATTTTGTCTTCAACCGCGACACTCAACACTCTCATCTTTGTGTACGGCTTTGTAACTGGTTTAGATATTGTGGTGCAAAAACACTTGTTTGATTAGCCCAGAGCTCAAGGCTCAATGCCACTGAGTCATTTTGCCATAACACACGTCCCGTTTGCTTGGGCTAACAGTTATTGAATTCCCACTCGCCTTCTGTTTTTTTCTTATACCTTACCACTGACAGCGTAATACCATCAAAGTTGTACTATAGCTTTGAAGGGCAGTAAATGATTTTAGATGCAAAGCATCTCTAAGTCGAGGATCCGTCATCCGGGGTCCGGCGTCCACACCTCTCCTCCTCTCCACAACAGCTTTGATAACGCCGCTCTTCTCCTCTCCACACCACCTGTGCGATAGCGCGCGCGCTGCCACTCCTGTTCCCCTCTCTACACCACCTGTGCGTGCTGCTTCTCCTCTCCCATCCCCTTCTCCAGTTCAGATAACCAGGTCCGCACCTCTGCTCCTTCCAACGCTACGCCGTCCGCAGAGCTGACAATAGACGCCAACGATTCTGGCGGTGAAATCGCTGTCACGCCTTCAAGCAGCAACAACCGGTCCACTTCCTGAACCGCGAGCACCTCTGAAGACAAGGCTGCGCAGAGGAGAGCTCGCGACGCAGAACGTAAACGCCAGCGTCGCGCAGCGGATCCCGCGCTTCGAGAACGCGAAGCCGCTTCGAAACGCCAGCGTGGAGCAGCTATCCGGATGCCGTT
The DNA here is from genome assembly GCF_048455015.1 of Haemaphysalis longicornis. Lineage (NCBI taxonomy): Eukaryota > Metazoa > Arthropoda > Arachnida > Ixodida > Ixodidae > Haemaphysalis > Haemaphysalis longicornis. The sequence continues at coordinate 60,749,816 of NW_027526445.1, forward strand.
CGTCAACATGACAACGCTTCAAAACGTCGCCGTCGAGCAGCGGATTCCTCGCCTGGAGAACGTGAAGCCGCTTCGAAACGGGAACGTCGAGCATTGCAAACGCCATGCAAAGCCGAGCAAACTCGTGCAAACTCGAGATTCTTTGCATCTCCGCAGGGTTCCCACGTGGGAAGGTGGTGTAATGTTTCCTTAATTTCTTTCCAATGTATGCATTCGTGATGTCGATTGTATAACACGAAGGGCGCTTCCAAATGAAGCTCCAGTGCCGCGCACTGAGCACGATCGCATTTCCGTAAAGGAAAAAAATTGCCCAATTCTACTGAGTGAACGTAGCAAAGGGTTATTATAACAGCGAAGCTGCTTGGAGGCTCGTGCTCGTAAACCTGAGCTCCATGTAACTTACGCGTGCGCTCCCGGCGGGCGGCTTCTTTTTCCGCAGCGCATGCGACTTTACGAATTTTCTACAAATTTCATAAACGACCGCCCAGTGCAATTCCTCTACATCGAACTTCATACACAGCATCCAACGCTGTGAATGCAGGGAGCGTGATTGAGTGCTTCCTGCAACAAATAAAGTAAGGCGCAAGGCTGCTGAAAACTATAAACTTAAAAATGCTGCGAACTGAATAATTACAATTTGAATGGTGCTAGTGTTTCCTGGATAGACAAGTATTACGCACGTTTACTGCAGCTTTCAAGGATTGTTTCAAGAGGAACAAAGAGATGGTGCGATGTGTCCAAGCACAATGCTGCGAGGCGAGCACGCCTGAACTTTGAGCACAGAACGCGGATGGTTTGGGCACTCGTGCCTTTCTTTTAGCCCCATATAGGATATTTTCTTGTGCTCGCATGTCAGCCATGATGGGAGGAGCAGTGAATTCATTCGTTTATTCTATTCTCTATTTATTAGATAAAGAAAATTGAGAGGTTGACGCAAACATGAGCGCGGCGACTCCTTCTCCCGAAATATAAGGTACGTTAGTTAAGGTCACGTGTTTATCTTTGGGAGCTTTTGCGGAGCTTTCACTTTGAGGCGGTGATTGGCGCTTGCTGTCCCCTTCGCTTGGCTATGCCCTCTCCACATTGCTGCACCCGAGTTAGCAAGCCTCGTCCTCTGAAAGCCTCGAGAAACAAGACTGTCGTGAAAATTAGCCATAAATATTTCGTTCCAGAGGATGTCTGAAGCCGACAAAACGAGTTACCTAAGCCTGGAATCTTTGTTTTGTTTATTAAAGATTCAGTTTCAAACCTTGACCACAGTGACGTAGTGCCATCAGAATTATACTAATATCGCCAATATCATAATATTAACAACCATCAATCACGTTTATTAACATGTCCAGCAGAGGCAAGGGCTTTAGTATTTGCGCACAGATAATGACATAACCACAAAATACAATAAGCATAGAAAATACAACCCACGAAAAAATTGAAGTGGTGTAAACAAAATAAATGAAACACCGGTGGTGATAAAGGTCACAACAGGTAGAAAGAAACGCCTACGGAAAGTAGTCTTCTTGAAACAGAAGCGAAGCTCAGCAGTAAAGGTGATAACTTTGAGTTACAATGCAATAAATAATACCGATAAACAACGAATGGCGCTTTTGTTTGGCTCATTCATTCTATACCAAACCAAATAAACATATTACAAAAAACTATCGTAAAAAACAATGAAAATAGAAAGAAATCAATGATAACACGAACAAAACGCGGAAACAGTTTCAAAATCGCGCAACCAGCTATTTGTTAAATAGTAACCCGGGAACCTAAATTGCATCTATAGAAAAGAGAATAAAAAACAATAAATCTATCGTAGATGTTCATTAAACAGATCAGCGCGGCAAATTAGGACATATTTTGAAACATGTCAACGCGTTCACAAAAGGGCTTGTAATATTTCCGCACTCTTGAAACACCAGAGTGATTAGAGCGGCGCTCAGCTGAAGCGAACGGGTGATGCGACGTGGTGGGCTTCTGTGGCACAGTGAGCTCTAGACAGTTAAACAGGCGTGCGCCAGAAAGGCTACCGTAAACACATTTGAGCAGAAAGTGCCTTTTGCTCGCAAATTTCAGCAGTTAAAAGAAGGGTGGTGGGAACAAGACTATGGGTACGTCCGAATTAGGACCTTGATCGTGATTGTGATGCCGGTGCTTAAATATGGACGAAAAAATATACTGCACTGAATATAGTATTTCAGTAGTAGAGCTCGACATGCCGTTCCAAGCATAATAGCATAATCTGTCTGAGGGTTATATATTGCTGTATATTGCTTAAGAGTACCAGCCGGAGAGGAAAATTGTTTTGAAATCCGACTGGCATTTAAAAGACGTCGGAGCTCTCCTCACCTGGTGAGCGTAATGTGTAGTTTATAAAAGAGAGAACTCCAAAGACGACCTCGACGTCATAATGATAATAACATTCATCACTGGCCGCAGCTTCTCCACTTTAGCAACATCCACGGTAAACAGCACTTTCACGCCCAGGTGCGCTTTTTCATCTTCGCCAAACCGCACCGGTGCGCACTAGACTTATTTGGGCGCACAGTGAAGGTTTGGTTCACGCACCCTTCTCAAAACGGAGCGCCGAGGTACAATCACAGTTACGTTGCCATCATCGCCGAGGCAGAGCCTTCCTCCGCAATATGCAGCAGCGACGGCGCATCGGCGAACGCTTGGGAAGGCGCCGAAATCATTGGAGATTTGTGCTTTGTTTTTTTAATTGAATAATCAGGAACAATCCTCAACTGCCTACATTTTGAAGGGCCTGGCTGTCCCGCCGTAGTGGATGGGCGGTGCATTTATAACAGGCACTGCTAACACCCGTGCGTTGGTTCGGCTCTGAATACGAGATGCAGCTTGTCGGTGTCTGTTATGCAGCAGTACAGTGTCGCGTATTTGTGGTATGCAGGTTGTTTGTCTATACCATCAGCGGCTTTCAAGGAATAAGACGTTTGCAGTAGCCTGTGCTTTACTATGCTGCTTACTGGTACTTTCTACCGTCGCTTGTTTTGCTACAGACACATTTGTGGCTATTTACACAGGAAAAATATTGCAAAACGACGACCTATCCTGTAACGATTTTTTCCAGCTTTTGCAGCTGTAAACTGTGGTGGCCAAAATTAGCAATGAGAACCAATTCTTGGACGACATTTGTTTGAGGCAAAAAAGAAAAAAAAACATATTGCAAAAGGAGGAGCTTTCCTGTAACGAGATTTTTTTCAGCTTTTGCAGCTCCAAACTGTGGCGAAAATTAGAAATGAGAACAAATTCTTGGACGAGTTTTGTTGGATGCGAGAATGACCTTTCCCATCTTTTTAAATAAGTATATACAACTGTGCAAACACGTCGGTGGCTTGAGTTCGAGATTTACTCATTGGCAGTAGGTACGACCGCGGTATGTTTTCGCTGAGGTTGCTGCCCGGCGTTTAAAGACGTCGTAGCTAGCACAATTTTAAACGCTAGGAGAATACTGGGAGATTTCAGAAAGTTGGATATTTGACCCATAAATATAGGTCAGCGATATTTAGGTCGGCCTCCGTTCGTTATATCCTGAGATTTGTAGTACATGGACCTCAGTAAAAAATATCAGAAGTCAAAACACAATTTATTTTTGAGCAAAGTCCGTGATGACTGTTTGTTCCTGCTCAGTGCATACTTTATGAGGACGGTCTCCAGTTCGTTTAGAGCAGCCCGAGCTGTTTACCGAGGCCCTTGGCGTAAACAAGTTGTTTAGGGCCATCTATGTAGCCAATTGCAACAGGCGCGCTTGTAGATACATGCTCAGAAGATCCGCCGTCATCCGCATCCGATTCCTCCTCATTGCTCTTTCCCCGCTCTTCAATAAAAGTGCCCTCGTCCGTGCACGTTCCACAGTGTCAGCACCTTCTTCGCAACAAACGAAATCATCCCAGTCGAGGTTATGTTCCCGCGCCTGCCTTGCCTCTGCATGTCATGGTCTAACTCGGGCAGGCACTCCGAGAATAAATAGCGGTTCATCCACGCCTTAGAGATGTGCTTGTATCGTACGGGCACATAGCTCCTAAAGCAGCGTGGATTCGTCGATTTCTCGATGACGAACGGCACGCGCTCATCGCTGCCATCCTTGTTGGTGCACACAAGTGCTGTGACTAGCACTTTGCTATGCTTCCCGCCAGCGCATGCGTCTCCTTTCATAACGTGCGTTTTATCCGGCAACTTCTGGTAAAATAACGCAGTTTCGTCTGCGTTATAAACGTCACGCTCCCGCATGGCTTGAAAGAACTTCCCGGTTCGCAAGGTTTGCCTGTGAGAAGGTTCGGAAAAGGGACTTGCAATGGCAGAGCTGGGCAGATGCCGCCATTTTAACCCGCGTCGCGGCCCTGGCAGTTCACTGTAACCGATCATTAGTGCTCAAAAACGTTCATTGTACGTGGGATTTCATGCCATTGAAATAACGTATATTGCCACAAACCATGTATGAATTTGTTTATTTATTGTTTGTTTTACTACCGGGCCACGCCAGGCTCTGTTACCTGCGTTCCAAGCAAAACGCGTATTCCATTCATTTTTTTATGCCGCATGGGCTATCACACTCAGATAAGCAGACCGTTTCGCCCTAACATCGCTAGCCCAGAATATTCTACTGTGATCTACAATGTTCTGGTTGTGAATCGATGTTTCTAGAAACACACGCGCCGAAAGATAAAAGCCTGCAGAGCAGACGCCGCGGCATTCGATTCGACGACACTCTCCTGCGCAAGTCACTTTGTTGACCGCTGCTTCGCCGCCTTTCTATTTTTTTGAGTGGTTAGGGGAGCGCAAGTTCGCTCCAATAACTTGTTTTCCTTGAAGACAACTGCGTCGTCTTTGGCCACATGACATCTGGTGTGGCGCGGGGTAAATGCACCCTACGCCCTCGTCAAGCCGACAAGAAAGTCCCACTCCTGCCAGCCGCCGACAGCAGTCTTCAGCCGGAGTTTGGGCTCCTTCCGGATTAAGTGAAGAAAGAAGACGTCGTGACTACCACCATGATCAACGCAGGCGCCATTACCAGCACAACCCTTGTTCTTCAACATCCCCGGGAACCACCATCATTCCGCGGATCTCCCGGAGAAGACCCTGAGGACTGGTTCGAGAAAGTGGAGCGCGTCCGCATCTACAAGAGGTGGAATGAAGAAGAAACTTTCCGCCATGTTTTCTTCATTTAGAAGATACGGCCCGAACGTTGTTTGAAAACCATGAAAGCTCCCTAAGCGACTGGACTCTCTTTAAGAGGGAGTTCCTCAAAACTTTCGCCACCGTTGTGCGGAATGAACGAACCGACCTTTTGTTGGAAATGCGCACGCAATACCCCAAAAAAGGAGTCGTGATCTTCGTTGAGGAGATAAAGCAACTATTCCGCCACGCGGACCCCGAAATGACGGAAGAAAAGAAGTTGCGCTTCTTGATGCGCGGTGTGAAGGAGGAACTCTTTGCTGGACCGGTCCGCAACCCGCCCAAAACCATCGCCGAATTCGTGACCGAAGCCAGCACGATTAAGAAGGCTGTCGAAATGCGTGTTAAGCTGTATGATCACAACTTTGTTGGAGCGGCCAATGCGAGTTACGAGGACAACATGCGGATTCCGGCTGATAGTCTACGCCAAACTATCTGAGCAGTAGTAAGAGAAGAGCTGCAGAAACTTCTCCACACGCCACCGCAACGCCACGTCGCTTCCCTTACGGAAGTGATTAGGGAAGAAGTGCAACAGCGTTGGGAACTTCTACGCTTCCGAACACGTCATCAACAGGGCCCGCTGTACCACGGCCCACTGTCGCCCACCCGATCCCCGGTCACCCGAAACCAGATGCCAAGGAAGACCGACGTGTGGCGAACACCCAATAATCGCCCACTGTGCTACCACTGCGGAGAGGCCGACCACATCTACCGTCGCTATTCCTGATGATGATGATGATGATGGTTGGTGTTTAATGGCGCAAGGCCAACGAGGGCAAAGAGCGCCAGAAAAGAAGTTATATAATAAAGCGAAGTGATTACAACAAAAAGGTAGGTATAAAAAGATGTAAACCAAACATAGTAAAATCAATTAAAGGTAATGTTGATGGCTGGTGTATAGGGCCAGATTTGATTATGCGTGATAGGAGATAAGGTTTAAAAACTTAACATCTGACAAATAATCGAACACACGTTTCATAGAAACACTGGCATCGTCACCTAGAAACAGCAATGGATATAGTGTGATATGTTACCTGTAGAGTTCTCTGAAGTGTTTGTGTCGTGTTCTGTGAAGTGTCTTGCATGTTATTAGTATGTTGACTACGGATAGGCCCTCCCCGCACCTGCTACACAGGGGTCTTGGAGATCCCGTCAGCTGGTGGGAATGTGTTGCATGCGTGTGGACTATCCGTAATCGAGCCAGGGTAACTTAGTTGTGTCTGTTGTGAGTATCAGTGGTGTATGCTCCCAAGAGTGGCTTTATAATGTGTAGTTTGTTGTCAGTCTGTTGATTCCAGTGTGCTTGCCATGTTGTACGAAGGTGTTGTCTGATATGCGATTTGAGGTCGGTGTAGGGTATTGTTGTTATGTCAACGGTAGTTGTAAGGGCAGCAGCGGCCGCCATTCGGTCTGCGGTCTCATTACCTGGAATTCCAGAGTGCCCTGGCACCCAGCACACGGTCACCTCAAGGTTTAACGCATGCACAGACATAAGAGTACTAATGAGAGCATTGACCACATGGTTTTTAGACTCTGTGAGGATAATGTACGCACAACACTTAAAGAATCAGCATAAATTACAGATTTCGGAATTCGACATAGAACAATATGTTGAACTACAAGAAGTATGCCATAGGCCTCTGCCGAAAGATACTTGTATTTCTATTCATAGTTCTACAGACATTAAAAGTGCCACCATGTGCAGCACAGGAAACAGTTGTGGCAGTTTTCGAAGCATCCGTGTAAAATTCAGCACACTTATATTTGTGCTGCAGGGACAAGAAATGTTGCACGATCGCGCTTCTAGGCACTCTCTTTTTCTCGACACTTATAAAAGATACATCACATGATATCGGGCGAAGCTGCCACGGTACTATAAGTTCAGTAGCGGAGGTTTTGATGGTGTCTGAGAACATCACATCAAGTTGTGACGCTTCTTCTCTTACTCTGAAAGCGAAGGGAGCAGAGACTGATGGACGATTAGTAAGAAGTTGAGATATGGTGGTATCATAAAAAACTGATGTAAAAGGATGGTGAGGCATTGATGTAATTTTAAAAGCATAAAGCAGGCCTGTGTAGGCTCGCTGACGTTCTAGGCTCCATTTGTTGCACTCTACATACAGGCTTTCGACTGGACTAGTCCGAAAGGCACCACATGACAGGCGGAGCCCTAGATGAAGCACAGGGTCCAGCATTCTGAGGGATGTTTTAGTGGCTGACCCATTGACAACGCTACCATAGTCCAGTCGTGAGCCTATCAAGCTGGTAAAAACACGTAAAAGAAGTTGTTTGTCAGCACCAAAAGAAATGTGCGACAGAACCTTCAGGATAGTCATTGTTTTTAAGCATTTATGTTTTAGTTGTTTTATGTGTGGGATAAATGTGAGCTCTTCGTCAAAGATTATACTTAAAAACTTGTGTTCTTTCTTGACAGGAATCGAGACACCATTGAGATGAATGTCTGGATCCGGCCGGATGCCACGCCTCTTGGAAAACAAGACACAAGTGCACTTCCCTGGATTAAATTTAAAACCATTGCTGTCTGCCCGACCAGCTAGCTTGTTAACACCAAGCTGGACTTGGTGCTCACAGACAGGCAGGTTACAATACCTAAAGGATAATTGAACGTCGTCTACATAAATGGAGCGGGAAATCGATGGTGGTAGCGCCTTCCGAAGAGAATTCATTTTTACAATAAACAAAGTGCAACTCAAAACTCCACCTTGCGGCACACCGTTTTTCTGCACATGAACCCTAGAAAGTGCAGTTCCAACTCGCACGCGAAACGTTCTTTCAGACAAGTAACTGGCAAGCGTGTTGATCATGTTACCCGACATGCCAAAGGACTTCAAGTCGCTAAGGATGCCCTACCGCCAAGCAGTATCGGACGTCTTTTCAAGATCAAAGAACACGGTCATACAGTACTGCTTGTGGAGGAAAGCATCTTTGATATAAGACTCTAACGCAACGAGTTGATCGTTGGTAGATCGTTCCGCCCTGAAGAACGCCTGGCAGCTCTCGAGAAGACCATTGTACTCTAAGAAGTACAAAAGTGTCCTGTTTATCATCTTCTCGAAGAGCTTACACAGGCAGCTTGTCAGGGCAATGGGGCGATAACTGGCAGGAGAGGAAGGGTCCTTTTCTTCCTTTAGGACATCCACTACTATGGCCTCCCTCCAAGACCGTGGAATGTGCCCCGAAAGAAATATTTTATTGTATAGGTGTAAGAGTGTTTCAAGAGTGTCTGGGTGTAGGTGCTGTATCATGGTGTATGTAATCTTATCTGCGCCTGGAGCTGAAGGTTTGCACGTGCTCAGGGCAGCCCTCAACTCATAGAGAGTAAATTCAGAGTTATAAGAAGTTTTTGATTTGTCTTTGTCGTGTAAGGGCTTTTTTTCTGCAGATGTTTTGTGTTTAATGAAACTGTTTGTGTAGTGTGCTGAACTAGACACGTGTTCGAAGTGTTGTGCAAGTGTGTTAGCCTGGTCTTCCAGTGTGTCCCCTGTTGTGATAACCAGGGGCAGGCTGTGTGTCTGTTGTCTTTTGAGCTTGCGTATACGTGTCCACACTTTGTGTGTGTCTGTGTACGAATTAATGGATGTCAAGAAGATGTCCCAACTCTCTCGTTTTGCCTCACGGCGCACACGTTTTCCAAACGTCTTGGCCCGTTTGAACAAAATAAGGTTACCCGATGTGGGGTACCGACGAAAGATACCCCGCGCCTTGTTCTGGGCCTCTCGCGCCCGCCTACAGTCCTCATTCCACCAGGGCATCCTCTGGTTGCACGGGGCACCAGAGGCGTGGGGAATGGGCTTTTCGGCGTTGTCGAGGATGTGCGCCGTGAGGATTGGGTAGCTTCTTCAACGTGTAGGTGTCTTATGGATATGTGGTGAAGTTTTGATGTCTCCGTAAATGTGTTCCAGTTAGCTCGTGCTTCATTGAACCTATTATGGGAAGATGAACTGCTTGGGCCTTTACCTATATATTTTAGAACACGATGTATATCCAGAACACGATGAAAGCAAAACACCGTGACGCTTACCCGGCATGAGAGAACCTGCCACTGAGATGACGACGAAAACGACGACGCATACTACCACGCGGTCAACACGTACAAGCCGAGATACGACGCCCCGACGCTCCCGAAACTTGAGGAAAGCGGCGTCCGACGTTCAGCTGTCCATCGACGGCTTTGATGTAGTCGCCCTCATAGACACCGGAGTCGACCACTCAATAATGAGCGGACCAGTTGCGTCTAAGCTGAAGAAACTTCTGAGCGGATCGGATAGTCCGCTTGAGGCCATCCGTACGTCGGGGTTAACGCTGAAGCCTGAAAAGTGCCACTTTGCATACGAGGAACTCAAGTTTTTAATCCATGTCGCCAATGCTGCGGGAGTCCCGCCTGACCCGGTGAAAAGTTCAGCCATAGCGAACTTCCCGAGACCGAAAGATAAGCAGGGCGTGGGGAGATTTCTGGAACTGTGCGCATACTACCGGCGCTTCATAGCAAACTTCCCTCGCATTGACAGCCACTCACGCGCTCGACGAAAGATAGCACCCCGTTCGGCCGGGAAAATGCCCAAGAAAACCATTCTGCGAGCTGCAACAATGCCTGCAAAGCCCGCCTATGCTCGTGCATTTCGACAAAAAACGCCGAAACGAAACTGCACACGGACGCCCGTGATATAGGCTTCGGTGCCGTCCTCGTACAAAAACAGAGCGGGTGAGAAAAATTAATCGCCTATGCAAGATGTGGTCTGTCCAAGGAAGAGCAAAACTACACAGACTATGCGAAAGAGTGCGTCGCAATTAAATGGGCCATTTCAAAATTTCACCCATACGTGTATGGAAGGCCGTTCAAGGTTGTTACAGACCACCATGCGCTGTGTTGGCTCGCAAATTTGAAGGAACCCTCTGGACGTCTTGGTAGGCGGAGCTTGCGAATGCAAGAATTTGACGTTACTGTATTCTATAAATCCGGCAGGAAACGCTCTGAAGCCGACTGCCTGTCCCGCTCCCCCGTCGACCCACCACCACATGACTCCGATGAGGACAGCGCGTGCTACGGAGTCGTGACGGAGAGCGCCCTAGCCGCCGAGCAGCGTGCCGACGCCGGCTTACGCGTAATAGTTGACTACCTCAAAGGATGCAACGTCGCCATGCCTGACACCTTGAAACGCAACCTACCAGCATTCAACCTGAAAAACTCCGTTCTCGCGAAGAAATTCAGCCAGGGAACCAAAACAAATTATATTCTTGTTATCCCAGCAGACCTTCGCGGCGAAATATTGAAAGCATGCCACGACAACCCGACTTCCGGACATCTCGGAACTGCCCGCACAATTGGAAAAATCAAGGCGAAGTACTACTTTGCCCCGCCTAACACCCGATGTCGCCCACTACGTCCAGAGCGGCCGTGGCTGTCAGAGACGAAAGACGCCACCGGCGAGACCCGCCGGACTTCTGCCGCCGATCGCCGTCCCATCGAGGCCCTTCCAGCAGATTGTAATAGACCTTCTGGGCCCATTCCCTTCATCTAGATCAGAGAACAAGTTGATTGTCGCAGCGACAGACTACATGACGCGCCACGCTGAGACCGCCACTCTTCCGAGGGGGACTGCACAAGAAGTGGCAAAGTTCTGTATAAGCCAAGTTGTGCTGCGACATGGAGCCCCGGAAGTCCTATTCATGGACCGCAGAACGGATTTTACTGCGGAGCTGATCCAAGGAGTATTGCGCTACAGCAACACGGTTCACTGGAGAACGACGGCGTACTACCCCCAAACGAATGGACCAACAGAACGTCTGAACAAGACAACCGCAGATATGCTGTTAATGTACGTCGACGTTGAGCATAAGACATGGGAGGAAGTGCTCCCGTATAACACGTTTGAGTACAACACGGCTATTCACGAAACTGCACAGATGACGCCGTTCGAGCTTGTCTACGGAAGACGGGCGACTACGATGCTTGACGCCACGCTTCCCAATGTAGAAGACGACGAGCTCAACCCCGACGTCCAAGGATACCTTCAATGTGCGGAGGAGGCCCGCCAGCTGGCTCTAGTTCGTACAAGAAACCAGCAGCTGGTGGATGCCGGGCGCTACAACCTCCAACGCCGAGACGACCAGTATCACACAGGGGATTGAGTTTAAATTTCGACTGTTATCCCACAGCGCGGACTCATTGAGAAGCTCCGGCGACGGTATTTTGGATTCTACCAGATTCTACGACGTGTCCACCAACTCACCCACGAGTTGATCCCCGATGGTGATTCCGGAACATCACGACAACCCACGCGGCCCGATGTCGTCCACGTGGTTTGGTTGAAACCTTACTATGCAAGATGACTGATTTTTTGTTTTTTGTTCGGACTGTTTTTTTTTTATTATTTTAGCATCGGTTTGATGCACTCTTTCACGGGGGGGGTAATGCCGCGAAGCATATATGGGTTTGTTTATTTATTGTTTGTTTTTACTGCCGGGCCAAACCCTTCTGTGCTATCTGCGTTCCAAGCAAAACGCGTCTTCCATTCATTATTTTTATGCCGCACTGGCTGTCACATTCAGATAGGCAGACTGTTTCGCCCTAAGGTCGCTAGCAAAGAGTAATCTTCTGTGATCTACAATGTTCTGGATGTGAATCGATAATTTCAAAAACACTCGCGCCGAAAGATAAAAGCCTGGAGAACAGACACCGCGACAGGCTATTCGACGCCACTCGCCGGCTCAAGTCACCCTCTTGACCGCTGTTTTGCCGCCTCTGTACCCTTTTGAGTTGTTAGGGGAGCACAAGTTCGCTCCAATCAACTTGTTTTCCTGGAAGACAACTGCGTCGTCTTTGGCCACGTGACAATAATTTGACGGTCACGTGGGCTTTGTTCGTTATAAGCGAAAGTTCATTTTAAGTGGGGCCGTTATATGTGGGCTTGACTGTATATATTTGTGTTCACAACTTTGATTGGCGGAAAATCTAGAGAAAACGTACAATCTAGAGAAAACGTACAAAAACGTACAAGAGGTCCCTTGTTAACAAAATTTAAACTGGCAAGACGGTTTATAACGAATAATACCCTGTTGTCTGCGATTCATGTCAGACGGTAACAACAAATCTATGCAAAGCGCGTGTCAAGCTACTTTCAAGAGTTAAACAAGCTTGAATCAATAAGTTTTGGGCAGAATTATTTTGTAAAAAAAAAACCGGAAAGAATTATTTTGTAAAAAAATGTAGGAGCTACAATGCACTCAGCTATTCTCCAAAGTCATGTCCGATTGCATGTGCAAGCCATCACAGCACAAGCGCATTGCTTACACCATTACAATTCTATGACCGATATTGTTTACATCAAAGAAAAAAAAGGCGTCACATAATGCTCATTAGGCAAATATACTGCAGGCTCACGTATGCCGCAACATTGCTGGAGATGCTAACGCGAGCGGCCAGTTTATCACAAACATTGCTGCCGCCAGCCTGTCGTCAAAACAGAAAGAAAATTGGTTACGTGTAGGGTTTAACGCGCCGAAGCAAAGCAGGCGATGAGGCATGCCGTAGTGGAGGGCGCTGGATTAATTTTGACTACCTGGGAATATTTACGTGCGCCGAAATCTCGTACACGTGGGCATTTTTGCTTTTCGCCACCATTAGAAAAGCAGCGGCCACGTGCGGAAACGACCAGCGACATCATGCTCACCAGGGCAACACCTTAGCCACTGAGCCACCTCGGCGGGTAGAACGAAATTGTTCGGAACATATGTAGAAGAGACGGATCAAGAGGTAGGAGTGTGCTGTTATGCCAATAACACACATTTTCTGCCTACTCTGTTCAAACAAAGTAAATAAATCCACAGATCGCTATGACGAGATTCCACGTGATCATCGTGCCCCTATTAGTTCTGACCGCACCTGTATACATCTATATCTGTATTTTTTTTAGCAGACCAATTGACATGCCGTTAGTTGTTCTGCAATATTCAATATCTCTATAGGGTCAAAATCTGCCCGTATTTTTATTACTCTGTGGAGGTGTTGAATAACGTTACGAAGAAAATTTTGTCTCATTCGCATTGTAACAAGTTGAAGTGCACATCAATCTAATAAGTCCTAGAAGTGGGGTATAATTGGACATAGTTCGTAAAAGCCGACAATGTTTCTACGTGTTTGCTGCGTTTACGCCTAACCCAGCGTATAAACATCTAGCGAAGTTATTGGCTACAGAGGCTGTGAGGTACAGTAAATGCGATGTTATTTTGCAAGTTCAATGAGCAGCGTTAGAGCTCCGTACATAATTTTTAGTAACAAGGTGTTCCGGCACCACAAAGAGTGAGAGGGCAGGCGGCAGAGGTTGATTGTTCTGTTTTGGTTTGCCTAGTCCCAACATGTCTCCAGTCTTGTATAACGCAATGCTGCGAATAAGGTTCCTAACAAACTGGACCTGGTGTGAATCTATTCACTCATGTAACATGCGTACAATCATTTTAAAACTGACGCGAGAGACGGCTGTATTATGGTTATGGCGGACCTGTGGTTTTCCCTACGGTGCATAATCAGACCAACCTTACGTTATGCTGAGCAGAAATAGGAACCTGACGCTTTAACAACAGTCCAATAACAAAACAATGTTGCAGACCTTTATTGCTCTCTCTAAAGCTAACTTGTGTAATTTGTAACTATGTTTTTCAAGCATTTGTAAAATGACTATATTAAAATCATCGTGGTACATTAGCTGCAACTGGAAATTTTTGAGACGTAGCTTTGAGAAGTCTGCGCAATTACTAACTATAAATTCAACCGCTCATTCTTTACACGCTCACGTTTATGCGCGTTATTTTTGGTGTGGATCTTGTAATTGAGAAGTGTTTCCTTGGGTCAAAATTTTTAGAAAGTCCCCAGTGATTTTTTTTTAATTTTTGCCCACTAACGGCACATGGCGATTTTAAGAAAAAAAGGAGCATGTTTGGAACTCGAATCGTTTCAGAATATTTTGTGGTTTGCCTCGTTACGGAAAACATGCAGATAAGAATGCCCGAATGGTGTATCATTGAATAGACGTTATATCTCTCATTGTTGTAAAACAATCTATAGTGTAATAATTTCAATTAACCTTTTTCGCAACTAAAATGTGCATATGCAAAGACACTGTAAGTTTATATTGTCTCACCCCAAGAACACTGTGCTACGTTCTTGGCTGAATTAGGTGCTCCCACGTTCATTCGGCCGATGTTTTGATTAATTGCTATGTATCATGTTGCCTTGGCAGCAGCTCCTTACGGCCACCTACGCTTCAAGTAACGGGATGAGCGTTTTATTCGTGTTTTTTGTCCTTAATGCGAATATTGGCTGCCGAACGTTTTATAGTTTCTAATAAATGAGCAGCTTTAGGTAATAATGTCTATTCTGAGGAAGACTGCTACCGTCACAAGGCTGTTTCTCGTGCCCGAAAACTGTGCTAAATTGTCCCCTGCAGGATGTTCCCAGAGTAGTTTATAATGCGGATTTTTCTTGGGGAAATTTTGATGGTCCCGCGTATGACATGTGGCACTCCATTTTTGAAATCCCTGGTTCATTACCAAGTGAGAAGACGACACTACAGTGCAAGTGTACCATTGAGTAACAAATGGTAGGGCTTGCGTTCGGGCTAGTTGGTAATCTATAACGTTCATCTTAAGCGCAGAAAAAACAGGGACACAGTAGACAAGGACAAGCGCTTGTCCTTGTCTACTGTGTCCCTGCTTTTTTCTGCGCTTACGATGAACGTTAACAAATGGCAATGCACTTGTATCGCTTATAAACAGCCGCTGACTACCATCTTTTGTTGTCTCCTCCGAGCTGATTCCTAATATTGAGAACCTTGCACTCGCCTTAATGGTTGTGTCTACTATTAACAACATGCTTCCATCCCGAAGGAATTAGCTCTTGCCTGCAGTCATGAAAACCTGCACATACCTTCGTCAGGGTCATCAATATAGCATATTAAAATTCTCGTTTGGTTTTACTGCATTGTACTTTTTCAGCATACGTTAATCTATTGATTTTTTTTTGTGGGGCTTCTTCGAACAAGTGAATGTTTTTTTAATTCTTCTGGAAATGTCCACCTATAAACCGAAGCGTTAATATACCGATGTTCAAAACTGCTTCGTGTAATTTTTAAATGTCCGAAAATTTTCTTCCTAATTTCCTAGCGGCGAAACTTGTTAACCTGTTTTAAAGCGTGATATGAAACAAACCGACAATTAAAAACTTCAATATTGGTTGGGCAGCTAGTTTTAGCAAAAACCTCTTTTGTTGACTCATAAAAAGCCCTGTAAGATGTTTGGCACGCTAGAAGTTTGTTCATCTGCTTTCCTGGAGCCGCGCAGTATGCTGAACAACCCCCAACCTCTCCTTGTCAAAATGTCACCATTTAAGGCACTTTGTAGACATAACACAAGTCTGGTTCATTCGAAAGGTCTCCTCGTTACAATGATACTGACACCACGTTTTATGCATACTTTGCTCAAATAGGTCAGGTAATTAGGGAAAATGGAATGGTCGTGAACCCCTCTAGCTCATGTACTGCAAAAGAGCCTATAATGTCAAATGCACAGCTGTGCGACTGGCTGATGCCGCAAAAGTTAAAGGAAATTTATGCAGGAGATTTAAGAATGCCGAACAAGCTATTTGCGCTAGAATGTAAATCGTATTCATTTTACAATAGTAAGAATGGTGAAGTTAGGAACGGAAGTTACGAAAAAACAAGTGAACGTTGAAGTACACATTATTAGCCAAAAGGAAGTAACAGGGGAGAGCCGTTGCTTCTTTGGGGGTCTAACTGCGTTGCCACAACCATTAGTTTCTTACGGGAGTAAATGTGAGGGGACGAACACTTACTCCCCGAACCGTTCGTCCTTACCGGACGAACGGTTGCTCCGCTCCGTTACCCCCGCGGAGACGAGCTAGGAGCGATGAAAAACCGCTGGCGGGGAATTGAACCACTCCCTCGGCCACACCAACCTGACGCGCTACCGGCTAGGCCGCGGGAATTTTTTCTTTATTGCCTGTTAACTATAGAGGACAAAACATACAAACATAAACACATCAGACACCTCAACAACTTATTTGTTATATACGGTGCCTAGAATTTCTTTAAACATGCCAGAATATCAAGCAATCTTGTCCACTCCGGTTGGTCATGCTAGGCTTGATATACATCGCATATGTAGCGCACACGCTTTCAGTGAAATTTTCCCTTACCGTGCGGGCATGCGAATCTGCATTGTCGACAAATTTTCTTGTTTTCCACAACGCGTGCAAGCTCAACAAAATTACTATGTTGTGCGGACTTCCCACATCATTTACCGCGGGGAAGTAGTTAGTACCGTGTCGGCTGATGGGCAGTTCTTTTTTGAGGGTTCTTTTCAGCACATCGCAGTGAAACACCGTGTCAGAAAAATTATTTAACACATGTTGTACAGTTTGTAGGATTTTGAAGAGACGACCATCAGTGTCTTATGGCACAAACAGACCTTTTCATGCAGCCACGTTTTACTGCTAGTGTGTTCGTGTGCAGCGCAAAAAATAATGACTTAACCCATGGTTTTACTGGCATGTTTTTCACCCTTCTCAGCAGGTCTTGACCCGATGTGGCAATAGAATTTACCCGATGACGCGGAACAGGCATCATTGTTTCCACTTAATCGCCGTACAACTTTTTTCTCATGACTCTAGTTAGATAGTATCTTGAGAAAAGAAAAATTTATACCCAGAAGGACTAGAACACATTACGCAAGTACCCGACTACAGACCTACCCATGCACTGCGGATATGATGCAATAAATTCCGGCAGGTGCCCTTGAAGACGCACATTAATTACAGTACTCAAGTACAGTAGGTGTTAATGATGAAGCGCCTAAACATGACTTTCAACGGTATGGTGAGCTCACCCATGTTGCGAATGTATGGAGTACGGCAGCACAGTAACCGTTGCAAAATTGGTTTGTTGCCCAACTTTTCTAAAGGGCCTATAAAAGTAACGATGCGAGCTCTGTGCGTGGCTGCGCTGAATGTTCGGGGATTATCGGCTCGGCGCAAGCAGTACCAGCTCAGCCGAATGTTCCTCGAGGACGGGCTAGACATTGTCGCGGTTCAGGAGACAAAAGTCGAGAGCCAAGACGGCACTGATAGCATTGTCCTGCCGTTTACAGGCTGATAGTACGAGTGTAGGTCATGCTATAGGTACGTCTGCAGGCTTCGCAGCTTTTCTTAGAAACACCCCGCACGGGGCACCTTGAGTATTTATGGTGACTGTCAGCAGCGACATCGCGGACCCCGAGCTCCCATACATAAGCTGTGTCCTACCGTGGCGAGGTGTTTAAAGGTGAAGAGTACAGCCGGAAACGGCGGCCGCCGGAGCCTTGGTCAAGCTCCGGCCGATGGGCTGTCTACCAGACAGGGAGCTCCGGGACCTCTTTGACTACCAGGGTAAGGTCAAAGAAGAAAGTACCCCCGTCTTCCTCTTTTTATACTATGCCATATGGATAAGTCAACCCCCCCCCCCCACAACGTGATCGGCCCCCGAAAAGGGGCCGCACCGAAGTCTCCTTCCCACCCCTTCCAACATTTAACATTCCGAAACCTGCCAACTATCCACGATTCTTGGTTGTCGAGGCAGTTGATAAAACAAACCCTGTTTCTTCGAAGTCCGTATTCTTGATCATTAAGTTCCTTGAAGGCACCCTCGGAAAATCGTTCGATGCTAAGAAACTCCGTACCGGTGAAGTCTTAGTGAATGTCAAGACGCAGCAACCAGCCACTAACCTCCTGAACCAAACCAGCATGGCATATCTGGCCATCAGAGTCACTCCCCATTGTAGCCTCAACAGCTCTCAGGGTGTGATTTTGGAGACCGATTTGTTGAATGAAACCGAAGCTGATCTGTTGGAAGGCCTGAAGGATCAGGGTGTAACTGCAGTGAGGCGTATCACCACGTGACGAGATAAGCAGAAAATCCCCACAAAGCATATAATCTTGACTTGCAACCGCTCCACACTTCCTCAATCCATTAAAGCAGGCTTCATCTCATGCTCCGTCCGAGCATACATCCCGTATCCGCGTCGCTGCTACAAGTGCCAGCGCTTCGGGCACGGTACTAACTCGTGTCGGGCCAGCCAACCTGCGCCAAATGTGCCCAGCACCCTCTCACTGATCCAATCCAATCAATTGATCTGTCCCAACTGCCGAGGACCTCACGCTGCATATTCGCGAAGCTGCCAGTGGTCCAAACTTGAGAAAAAAATAATAAACATCAAGTTCACGGCAAACATCACTTTCCCAGAGGCGCGAAAGAGGTTCGACTCTTTCCCCCTGGGGAGGTACGCCGACGCAGCTCGCCGGGGGGCGGAGCGGCGTTTGGTTTCGGCGGGAACCCAGTACCGCGAGTCGGACCTGGTCCCGCCCCCGGCCCCCTGGGTTGCCTCTTGTATCCCAACCCGCCAACGCACCGCTCGCTGAGCCAGCAGCGGTTGTGGTGGCAACCACGTCCGGTGGGAGTGATGCTGCATCCTCTACGTACGCTCCAGCGTCCCAAACCACAGGCGAGGGCATAGACGAGATGGATACAGAGGAACCAGCGGGAGCTCCTATCCCCACCACATCACCTGTGCCATCTGAGGCATTCCTGAAACCCTCGGTAATTGTGGGTCAGTCAAAGCGCGCCCAAAAGGGTGCGCCGTCCAAGGAGACTGACAAATCAGGCACTCCGAGGACATCAGAGGACGAAACGGATGTCGGAGCGTTCTTGTCTGCGGTGCACCGCAAGGAACGTGTCCCGCCTCCAAATCCGGCCGACAAGCCCAAAAAGACGAGAGTCACAGCCCCGAAAGACGACAGATAAGCATACACACTCCAGTAGCTCTAACACATCATAACGAGAACAAGAAATATCGTTCAATGGAACTGCAGAGGCCTTCCGAATAATCTTGACGACATGTATGAGATTCTTCATGCCAATCAGCCAAGTGTCCAGGAAAAACATCTGAATTCCAAACACGCAAATTTCTTGAATAGTTACCTGGACTACAGAAAGGACAGGGATGGCTGCACGCACTCTTCTGGCGATGTGGCCATAATCGCCCCAAAATCCTTAGCATGCCACCCTGTCACCTTGAACACCGGCCTTGAGGCTGTAGCCATCCGCACAATAATTTTTAATAGGTTGATAACGGTATGCTCTATTTACATTCTTCCTGATTATGCACTTTCGAGCTCAGACTTCGAGACGCTGGTCGACCAGCTGCCCGAACCGTACATTCTAACTGGCGACCTTAATGCACACAACTCTATTTGGGGCTCCTCCAGGACGTATGCTCGAGGTCGCCTGATAGAGAAATTCCTCACATCTTCAGGAGCATGCCTTTTCAACAATAAACAGCCTAAATACAATAACGTAGGTCACAACACATACTGACATCTTGACCTGGCTATTGTTTCTGCAATTCCCTTTCCATGTCTTGAGTGGGGTGTGGGTACGGACCCATATGGTAGTGACCGTTTCCTCACTTAAATAACGTGTATAGGTACAGGCCCGAGAAGTCCTTCTTCCCATAAAAGGTTAAATGAAGCAAGAGCTAACTGGAATACATTTACAGAGACATCCAAACTACACCACACATCCATAGGACAACTACACGTTGAAGAAGCTACCCAACTGCTCACGGCGCACATTCTCAACGGCGCAAAAAAGTCCATTCCCCACGCCTCTGGTGTCCCGTGCCACCCGCGGAGGCCGTGGTGGAATGAGGACTGTAGGCGGGCACGAGAGGCCCAGAACAAGGCATGGGGTATCCTTCATCGGTACCCCACGTCGGGAAACCTCCTGTTGTTCAAACGGATCAAAGCGTTTGGAAAACGTGTGCGCCCTGCGGCAAAACGCAATAGTTGGCGTACATTCATAACATAAATTAACTCCTACACAGACACACGGATAGTAAGGACACGAATACGCAACTCAAGGGACAACAAACATACAGCCTGCCTCTGGTCAGCACAAGAGGGGACACACTCGAAGACCAGGCTGACACACTCACACAATACTTCCAACACGTTTCCAGTTCAGTACACTACACAAACACTTTCATGAAACACAAACTCGTGGCCGAAAAGAAGCCTTTACATTGCAATGACAGGTCAGCCACTTCTTATAACTCCGAGTTCACGCTTCATGAGCAGAGGTGTGCTCTGAGCACGTGTAAACCCTCAGCTCCAGGCCCAGACAACATTACACATACAATGATACAGAACTTACACACAGACAATCTTGTAACAGTTCTTCACCTTTTCAACAAGATGTGGCTTTTGGGACACATTCCGAACTCTTGGAGGGATGGCATAGTTGTAGCATTCTTGAAAGAAGGGAAGGACCCTTCTTCTCCTGCTAGCTATCGACCCATTGCCCTGACCAGCTGCATGTGCAAGCTTGTCGAGAAGATGATAAACCGGAGGCTCGTGTACTTTTTGGAATACAACGGCCTTCTCGAGAGCTGCCAGGCAGGCTTCAGGGCGGGGGAATCCACAAAAGATCAACTTGTTGCACTAGAGTTATACATCAAGGATGCCTTCATTCACAAACTGTTCTGTTTAACCATCTTTTTCGACCTCGAAAAGGTCTATGACACCGCTTGTGTTGTATTCTCCAGAGCTCTTGTGTTCTTGTGTTGTATTCTCCTTGTGTTCGCTTGTGTTCTTGTGTTGTATTCTCCAGGAAGCGTGGGGTCGACCCGGACCCAGATATCACTCTTGCGAATGTGCCGATTCCTGTGTGCAAGGAGCACAAGTTTTTAGGCATTTTATTCGATGAAAAACTTACATCCATTCCTCATATCAAACAGCTCAAACGAAATTGCTTAAAAACATTGAATATTCTTAAGGCTCTCTCACATCAATCTTATAGGGCCGACAAACAACTCCTGCTGCACCTGTACACAGCATTGGTGGCGTCTCGGCTCGACTACGGCAGTGTCATGTATGGGTGGGCGACAAAGACCGCACACTGAGAAGGCTCGATCCAGTGCTGCATCTTGGCCTTCGCCTCTGATGCGGCACTTTCCGCACTAGCCCTGTCGAAAGTCTTTATGTCGAGTGCAACAAATGGTGTCTACGGCATCAGCGGGAGTATGTTTGCCTGCTATATGCATCTAAGATTGTATCTCTTACCAACCATCCTTTTAATCAAATCATGAACAATACATCAATCTTTCAACTCTTTTTAAACAGGCCATCTCTTTCCTGAACTTTCTCTCTCAGAGTTAGGGAGGAGGCTTCTGCACTCACGGTCCCTCTTTCGCACACGCACAAGACACCCATCCACAATTTAATTCCACCATTGCATCTACATCCTATATCATGCTACCTATCATTCACATTAGTAGAAAAAAATAGGGTACCCAGGAGGGCAATTCTGCAGCACTTCCTGTTCCTGCAGGACAAGTACAGGTGCGCAGAATTCTATAGCGACGCGTCGAAAACTGGTTTTTCTGTCTCTTGTGCAGCGCACGGACCAAAT
This sequence comes from Haemaphysalis longicornis, assembly GCF_048455015.1. Lineage (NCBI taxonomy): Eukaryota > Metazoa > Arthropoda > Arachnida > Ixodida > Ixodidae > Haemaphysalis > Haemaphysalis longicornis. The sequence goes on from NW_027526445.1 coordinate 60,771,544, forward strand.
TTTACCAGTACTAAAACAATAAATTTTCATAGCAGTATTTGCACTGCAGAAGCGTATGGCTTTTTGCTCGTTTCAAATCACATCCTCGAACATAAAATTCCAAAGTCCATCGTCTACATATATTCTCTAAGCGTTGAACAGGCATTTCCATCAGGAAAGTCATCTAAAAACTATGTGATCAATGCTCTTTTCAAGGTAATAATTAGTGCATATGACTCAAATCTTCAAATAACTATATGCTTGGTACCACGTCACTGCAGGATCCCTGGCAATGAGACTGCTGATCAAATAGCTGGTGCGGCTGCTGGTGCTGCGTACAATGGATTCCTTTCGCGGGTAATTTGTGTGTGTTCCGAACAAGCAAAGCGATCGGACTGATTTTTTTCCAATCGACAGAATCATTTTTGCAGTATGACAGACGCGTACAATTGCTAGGCGATTTTAACTCAGTCTGCTATATGGAAGATTGCTCTAAAAGCGCCGCTGGGTGTGGTAAGAGTGAAAAGTTACTCAGTGGCATGACGGGTACCCCTTGTTTAAAAGATGTAGGACTGGCGCGTAGAAGCTGAAGCTGCCCCCGTTACACGCATTTTCAAAGGGAGTGTCAATCCCGACTGGAACGGGCATGTGTTTCATTAAAATTAGTCCCTCTGCTCAGCGAACATGATGTAAGGCACGTGTCATTTAGTGACCATAGCTTAGTTGTGTTCAAGGTAGGAGCCAAACAACAGAAATCAAAATTCAACTGGGAACTGTGGAAGTTCACTACAAAGCTACTTCAGGATGTGAAATTCGTAGAGAGGATTGAAAGAGAAGTTGGGAAGCTATTCTCAGCTCAACTGACCTCTTTCAAATTGAAGTGGGAAGAATTGAAAAATAGCATAAAGCTCATGGCACTAGAAAGCGAGCACACTGCGCTACAACGAAAGAAAAAAAGAAAAAGAAAAACATGCACAACTTCTCTAATTCACAGCGATAGAAAGCTCTATACCTGGAACCTTACTAAAACAAATAAAAGGCTTAAAAAATTAAATAGAGGTCATGCCCTCAGAAAGATGTCACGCAGCAATGGTTTCTGGTCAAAGCGAAAAATTGTGGGCGGGAGAAACACCAAACAGAAGGGATCTAAGTGATGAAAAAAGACATGCAACAAAAAATGACTTAAAACGCATACAGTATAAGAACCAAATAAGAGAGGACCAAGAAAAAATTGAAGAAGCATTTGTTTAGCACTATAGTGAACTGTTACGAAAGAAACTGTTAGGAAAGCAGTGTTCAGAAATGATTTTTAATGCGGATGCCCAATTCAGACAAAGAAATTGAACAGTGCTTGGAGCAGGATAATAGGTTGGATGAGATAAACGACGCCATCGATGAACTCCCGGCTGCTAAATCATCCGGAGATCACGGTTTAGGGGAGGGATTTTACAGAGCCTTTAGGCGCGTCGTAGCTCTAATTTTGCATGATCCTATTGGCGAGTCGTATTCAGTAAAGCGCGTGCCTCTATCATTCACCACAGCTTATATGGTTTCAATCCCGAAAACAGACGACCCGAAAAAATTGACATCGGTGTGCTCTTACCATCCTATAATCCTCACGAACGTTGACTATAAAATCTACCCGAAGGTACTCGGCAAAAATCTAAACAGTAATAACACATGTAGTCGCGCCTGATCAGACATGCGGCATCAATGGACGCACGATTGCGACAAATGTCATGTTACGCGGAGTGTGCTAGAATGCTGTCGCGGTTTTGAGAGCCTCGTAGCCATGATGCAGATCGATTAAGCGAAGGTATTTTACCGGGTTTTGCACCAGGTATTACTGGATGTTTTGGAGCATGAGAATGTCGGCAATGTTACATTGGAAGGGGTAAAAATAGTGTACAGCGAATCGCGGACGCACATTGTTATAATCAGGTCACTTACTGGAAACATACCTGTTAAATAGCCTATAAGACAAGGTTGTCCATTAGGCCCGTTATTGTTTGCGATGTATCTGGAACCTCTCTGTTTGAGTGTCATAAATGATGACAGTATAAGGCGCTTTATTATACACACCAAAGAGGTTAAAATTGTTGCATATGCAGGTGTTTTGTACGGACAGCTACAGTGTATTACAGGTTGAAAAAACTACCAGAAGTTACTGCACCCAGACTGGAAAAGAAATAAACTGGGGGAAGAGCGCAGTGTTCTGGCATGAATGCTGGCACAACCCTCCAGAGATTTTAAACGCGGAGCATTTCTTAGGCTCGCCTGGTCCTCCGTCGTTGGTGGCGGCGCCGTCCACACGCTCACTGCGCATGCGCAACTCTCCTCCTTACACCCACAGCTCCGCGATACTACACTATAAAAAAAGAAATAGTTAGCGGCGCCCGGTTTCGATCCCACGACTCTCTGGCCGCAACGGGAGGTACGTGGTGCCCTTCCCACTACGGTACAAATGCGGGAGGGGAGCAAGTGCTACGAACGCGCATGATGTCCTTGACTCATTCAAACTACGTCAAGAAGCTACTGATACAACGAAGGCGCGCGAAGCTGAACGTCAAAGGAAACGACGAACTGATAACTTTAGAGGCAGATGCTGAATTTCCTGTGAGAAAGCTGTGGCGGGAAGCGCCACGCGCCTTGCAGCTCAACCAGCCCCGTCCGCAGCGCCTCTGATGCTGATTATGGCAGGATGCCCCTAGGGATTGCCCAACAAAAGAATCCATCACGACATAGGTTCGCGTTCAACCACCGTCGTCATCTTCCCGTAGGGGAACCGCCGAAGAAGAAGAAGAAGAACGAGAAGACAAACCTGCGAAGAGGAGGGCGTGTACATTGCTCTTAGCCAGGGCACCAATGTCAACAACCTTTACCTCACCAAAGCTGACGGAGACTACCGATTCTACCACAGAGACAACATCGACAAGAACATGATAGACGAGTTTCGGTGCATCGAGAACCACCGCCTACTCACCGTAACCCAACAGCACTTGCGTGCTTTTGCCACCGGTGTGGACCCGGACGCGGAATTCAACCTGGCGCTAGTAAAAACCACATGACTCAACATAACGGCAACACAATGGAACCACACGGAACCGCCACGATGCTTCGCATCCTCATCAGGGTTCCCCACGGGAAGATGGTGTAATTTTTATTTTTGAAAATATGCATTGGACATCGCGGCCCGGCACATACTTCGGTGTTCCACTCGGTTGTTATCAAGAAAGTGCAGAGTATTTGGCGGGGGAAACAAAAAAAATGAAGAAGGTGAAGGCATGGCACGGTCGAAACTTTTCGGTTTCCGCGTAGATTTCTGTGCAATATGTTTTAGTTGCCAAGGTCTGGTATGTATTGCGAGGGCTCTTAATGTGTGGCGTTAGTGTCCAAAAGATACAAAGAATGTTCGCAGTGTTCTTCTGGGGATCGAGCTGGGAATGAACCAGCCGAACCAAATTGTTCCGATCTGTGCGGTGTGCAGGGCTTGGCCTTGCCAACCTCTTCATTCGGCAACTTGTTTCACGCTTTAGTTTCTTACAAGGCCAGAGTGATCTTTATTAGAAGGTGAGACCAGGTGAGGAATCGGGCAGAAAATGAGTAGTCTAATGCAAAACGTTTGATACTCTGAACTTGCCGCCGTTGCGTTTATTGCTGGAGTCGGGGTTCCTAGCGATGCAAAGGCTTGCAATTTACGCGCTGCTAACTCTAGGCAGTATTCCTGAGCTTCTACTGCCATTAGGTGCTCACAAGCATAGTTTTTTGTCGTAAAAGAAAACACCACCAACTACCCTCGTCGCGGCAGGAGGCCACATTTCTTTGCTCTCACATGTGCGAGTTCATAATTGTCAGCGCAAGAGAAATAATAGCGGGACAGGGCTCATGTTCCTGCTCAGAAGAAACAAATTGCGATGCTGCTGTCTTCTTTACGTAGCGTTGGTAGATGGGGCTGGAAAATGCAGTCGGATCTTACGGCTGTGGAGTCATGGCCATTGCTTTTGTCGGAAAGGCATTCAGGTTCCGCTGCATAAAGCTAAGAGCCAAGGGCTTACCTGTAGTGTGCGCGTATGATTCGACGTTGTTGTCGTTGTTGACATTTGTCGGCCGGTGTAAATATTGTGTATTTCTTACACTTAATGAGCAAGGTTAGCGATGTTTTACTAACACTTCTTCACTGTGTAGTGTGCGGGTAGTCTTTGATTTGCCTGTATTATCGCTCGTGAGATCAAGGTGCGTGACACGTCGTAGTAACATAAACAAGAGGCGTTCGTCGATCGCACATCGACACTCCGTGCCAGGAGCCGCCTCTTTGCTTAGACAAGGTGCATTTTTGTTATTTTTACAGCTAAATTAGTATAAAATATCTCGTGTTAGTAGCTACGTCTGTTTGCTAATTATGAACATAAACAGGCATGTGTGACAGGTCGGATAGCAGCGACGCCATTACAGGGGGCATTACTGCTGTAACAGCTGTAACTTCTCGGTGTTACGTCTTCCCGTTGCTCTTTAGATCGGCTGGCACGAACATTTACTCCGCGATTTATGCACACAGAACACACGCTCCCACTGTTATTCCTCTTCATTAGCAACCGTTGCTCGGGAAACTAGAGGCTTTAGTTAGCCCTTTTTTCGTCCTTTTTGGCTAAGACTGCACCGATGCGGACTGCTGTTTGTTTTTTGCGCACTATGTTTGTTTTCGCTGCTTAGCAAGCCGCCGATTTTTTGGTTGCGTTACAGGACATTTGCCGAGTGGCGAAAGTGACGTTGTCTTATGTGACCCTGTTTGTCGACCATGCCCGACGTTTTATAGAACCATTACTCTATACCGTAGCAGAAACAAGCCAGGTGCAACTACGGTGAAAAACAAAACAACGGCGCACAGCGGTCCGCGGAAACTATGGCAGCACTATCTGAGAGGACTGAGGGTAAGCAAGCCGGCCGAGCCTCATGGCGCACTGCAAGTGTGTTTCAATTCCTGCCATTATGACTTCGTGGAAGGCGTCACGAGAACACACGATTTGGGGGGTATGATTAAAACTTTAACCTAAAGTGATTAATTTCTCAGTGAATACGGCATCGTTTCCTTCCGGACAAACGCTGGGGACAGTATAAAACACAAAGTCTTTCGAATAAATGAAACTTTGTGTTCTGTTTGCGTTGCCCCTTTAAGAACCGTTTCAAAGAACCAAGATTCCACGAATTTATTCACTTATTGGTTGGACGTATGACAGCAGGTTGCTATTTTGTCTTGCAAAGTGATCATCTTTCGGTCTAGCCGTCTCCCGACAGAACGGCTTCCTCGACCATATAATTTTCTTCTTCTCTAGTGCATAATCATAAGACACGATATTTATCAACAGTGAAACCGATCTTGGAGGAACTTTTCATGCGACGAAATGTGCTAATACGGTCGCCGAGATGTAGCTTGCGCATAGCCTAGCGAGGACGAGAGGAAGCGCCTAGCACAAATACAGCAAATTAAATTATTCTGTATAGGCAAGGTACTAATGTCCATACTTGTCAGCCATAATTGAGCCGGGGCATCAACATGCTGCCGATATTTGCATTGTTCTCTGTAATAAATATACACGGCTGCTTGCTGCTTGTAAAAGCAATAAATACGCCGTCAATAAGGAAAAGTTGTCCCGACCCCCCTTGCGGCAGTGTTCCAAGTTCAAAAGAAACAAAAGTTTCCATTAGAAGGCGCGAGGAGTGAAACACCGCAAAGAACCATTGGCGCGAACGGGAATCAGGCCACTGGTTTTGAGAAGTTCTCATAAGCTTTCCGTTCCAATTGGGAGACGCCAGTTAGCCTAACCTTGAACATTGGCATTGCAGTGAGGCTCTACAAACTTTTTGTATCGAATTTCGCTTCAGTACCAGCGAGCCTTCTATCTTTGAATACGTACAAAAGGTTAACTTTGGTTACCATAATTATTCCTGCTCACCAAGCGGAATATTATAAAAATCGATGCGGGCTGTCTTCCCGCCTTTCCTCTATAAGTGAACTTCTGAAGCAGTAGTATGTCATCTCATAGAGCGACTTGCACGTTGTTTTTCTCACTGAGTATTCCCATGTTTGGATTGCTGCATGTGCAAAAAGCAACACCACTACGGGGCCTGAGAGGCTACTTTGGACAGTTGAGCTGACACTGCGAAATCTTTGTGATGCACCAAAATCTCGTGTACGGGACAACTGAATCCGGCCTAGACACTAAATATATGACGCAACCCAAATATCACCGAAAAGTAAAATATGGTCTCCTTCCCTCAGCAACGAACACTGCACCGAACACGCTGGAGGTAACTTAGGTTATACATTAAAGATAGCTAGCAATTTCAAGATCTAGCCAGACAACCTCTCAAATTCAAACTTATAAATGTTGAACGCACGACTCAAACAAAAAAGAGGCTTGCGTGTAGAGCTTAGGGAGTTCTGTGCCATTACATGGCATACCACAGTACTAGGCAGGAGTAAAAAAAAAGAAAGTAAGAATTGTTTGGTTTGGAAACTATTTTTTGGTTTGGTTTGGTTTGGAAACAAAAAACTATAACCGACGAAAAAACTAACCGCTATTAAGGGGAACTGGTGTGCGAGCTGAGATTGTCCGCAGTCAATGTAAACCAAACCAAAACTTAAAACCACAAAACCATTCCTTACACCAACCCACACCCATGCCTAACTAACGTAAACGTATACCAATAACTAAGTCCAAACTATGACCTAAACCAAACCAAACCAAATTCCTCCCTGACCAATGGTTGAGCTTGATACGATCTAAAACGATAACCACACCGCACACACCCGCGCCGGACACGCAATTACCCCACTTAACATGGAGAAACACGCACATAGAGATGCATTTCCGCTTTTGCGGGTTCTGTCATGCCCGAATTCTCGCGAAATTTCATATCAGTGGCTCATCTCCCGGCATACAGCGCTGACTAGTCATGGAAGCTGATGTACCAGTGCGAATGCGTATAGAACTGCGTATATAACACTGAGTTTGAGAACTGCCACATCTTATTCCAAACGAGAATGGGGTGATATTTATGGGAACAATATGGCATATATTCTGGAAACATCAGAGAAGAGAGAAAGGAATGCTAGCCATGGGCAACGCTAGGATCTGCGAACGTATACCGATAAGAAAAAGGTAACACTACAAAAAACTGGAATGACATAAATGTAGCGCGATTTTTCGGGACTCGGCCTCACGCTAGCAATTTAACACCGTACTGGGAGTCTAAAACAGTACTGGGAGTCTAAATGTATCTGTCTGAGTTGCACTTGTTTCCAAAGATGAGCTGAAAAAGTGTCTCAAGGGCGTGAAGCGATGGAACTTGGCACCCCAGAACGGCATAACCATTCACCATCCGGAGGATGAGGGTGAAGTTGCAATAAAAAACCTGGCAAAAGTGGTCACAGTGTGCCCGATCACATAAAACTTTGCCTGGATGGGAAGAACGGGACATTATTCTGGTTCGAATGAAGAGCCATATCAACAGCATTAGAATTATGGAACCATCAGCCTACAATGGCTGTATAGGAGCCGTTTACTGATGTAATTGTTAACCGTCTAAGTAGCAGCCTGCAAAACATCAGGATAAAATTTAGGTCAGGGGTTTTGAATTTTGCCGCATCCCATTCAGTCATAAATTAAAGAAACAGCGCCGTGTTTGTACCCTCTTTTTTTTGTCTCGTGTCGTTAGCGCTGCTACTATTAACATGTACCAACTCGCCCAGTCTTCTGTTTTAGCTTTCATTAAAGAAAACAATGGTCGGTGTACGTAAACCTCCCTGCATAGCACCTGTAGAAAGAAAATGGGCGCTTAGGATCAAGATATCGCAGTATAACTGAAACAATTGAGAAACCGGGTAATCAAATGCATGCCTTTACAACTCCTGTAGACACACGTGAGAGTTTCAGAGGCGGGTAGTTCCCCAGTTTAAGATATGTATGTTTCGGATTATATACGTGGTTAGAAAACAGACACAATGATGCCAAAATTGTTTAAAGCAAGTCTTCAAAGGGTAAAGAGGAGAGGCACATGCTACAATTTAGAGAGTGTGACAAAATTAGGAAAATTAAGGCCATGTCCCAATACGACTGAAAATACGCCGCTGAAGCCGGTAAGATTTCTCACCCCCTAGCTCACGTCGTACGACCGAATCCAGGCTTTTATGGCATCGCTGTGTCCAACGTTACGGTAAAGAGAGGTGGCGCAACGTTGCACGAAACGCACCACACGGGCGGACCGTGCCCTCTGTTTACCCAAGAAAATGATTTGGCGTTTCAAAATACAATGGCGATTCTTAAGGCATACAGCGAATGAGATAATCTAACGTGAAATTGACTCAGTCGTTGTGCCAATTCCCGATATATTTGGTTGGCTAGGATAGCCAATTTTGTGTACCTTTGACACCATGTAGGCAATTACCATGTAGGCATGCCAGTGTTAATACCGTGTACAGTTTACCACAGGTTTCCCAACCTCCACAAGCTTCTCAAGGACAATATTTGGAAATTTTGGTGTCCTTTAGTTGAGTTCTCTAGGAAGACATTGTACAATTTCTGTTCACTTAACTCCGGATCACCTTCTTTGACGTAATCCTCCCGGTGAAGAGTTGCAATCCCCTCTCCCATCACCTTATAACATGGTTTAATTACGATCTTTTTCAAGTTACTCAACTCTACGAGAGTATCCCGCTGCCCTGCTGAGCACGGTGTCCTGGTTTTGATTTCCAGCCGCGACGGCCGCTTTCCTGATGTAGGTGAAAAGAACAAAAAAGACCCGCGTGTACGAGATTTTGGCGCGCGTTAGTGATTCCCAGATGGTGAAAATTAATCTGGAGACCTACACTACAACACGCCTGATCGTCTGCGTTACGTTGGTGCAATAAACTGTACAATCGGTCGAGAGTATCCCGTTTATTTTTTGTGATGTTGTGATGACATGTTTCGTGGGACTGGTATGACTTAAAAAGGTCTCTCAGGACGACAGGCATATGCATGGCGAGAGGTTCATCCCTTTGCAAACTAGACTTCCAATGATCCTTCGAGACAACCGGTTCTTTAGCGTTCGTGTTGCTACGTTTTTCAAAGAAGTACTCCCGTAAACGTAGTGTACACGTAAATTATCGAGACCTTTCAGGGTGTTATTTCTTGGTACTTCCCATTGCTCTGTCAAAATGCGAGACCCCGGGAAAGCACAAGGTCTCATTTATTTTACGGTAAATTTGCAATGATATCTCGCACGTCCCCGCTGTAAGCTTGCCGCTATAATCCCTTGGCCTGTTGGAGCCTTTTTTGTTGCAGTGAACTACACCCACAGACGGCATAAACGATTGATATCTTCTTCCAGGAGACCATCCAAGCCAACAACCTTATTTCGCGAATTTCGCTGCCCTAATTTGTGTCACTTTATGGGCTGTTTTGGTTTCAAAAAATTCCACTCGCCCACTTAATTATCCGAGAGCAATATACTTTCCCGGACTACTGTCCTCTCCCAAAAGAGACGCTAACATTCTTTTCGGAGCACTCGATTGTGACAGAAAAGAAGATGTAGTTAAGCGCTATTTATTATTTTTTATATTCTTGTGCACCGTCGATGGATATGTTGTTCTTTGGAAGAGGCAGGAAAATTCAAAGCTCTTTGGATGCATTAGGTGACTGCCCATACCTTTGGTAGTACGGGCATCAAGAATAATGAGGACGCACTTTTAAAGAATTTTCCTGTTTTTTCAAGGTATGCTCCTGAGTATGCTGAGATTTTTTCAGTAAAACGACCTATGTCATTCGCGTGGCAAGAGCCCCAGAGAGAATATATTCTATCAGAGCGCCTATATTTATGTAATGTTCAACCAGTTGCAAAAAAAGACTTGTATAGCTGGAGCGTCGCAAAAAAAGACTTGTATAGCTGGAGATCAGGAGGAAGTAAACTCAGCGCGGTGGTTACTATCATATGAATTATTACTGTACGCATGGCAAGAGCCTTATTTACGTATATAAAGTGATGGTATTACACGCTATGGACTTATGGGCGACCAGGGTCGCACCACCCGACCAGTGTGCGTCGCCTTGTATGTCCATTCTACATTCAATACACTCATTCAGAATGTTTATATGTTTGTGTTTAGATGTGCTAAATGATGTCAAATTACACTAGGTTCATTCACATGCAGTATCTCGTATACATCATCCAGATTTTTTAGTAGGCCCAAAAGTTACACTGTCATAAGTTTGCTCTTCAAATTGTAATTTTTGTAAGCAGCTGATGTATGTTTCATGTATTGTATTTCGGTGCAGGGACTTTTGTCCTTGTTTTACTTTCTAATTAGAGGTCAGCACGTAATTATAAAAATTTGAAGATAGTCGTTTTTGTGGGAGTGGTGGTTGAAACTACGGCTTTCCAAGGAAATTTTCAGCGATATGAGCAACTGCGCGGCCACTTTCCATTACCATGGTGAGTGCAGTTTCGTAATATTATGTTTATTTAAATAAACGCATAGTTATTGCGTATGGGTGCAGTTTAAGTGTTTAATATCGTAGCCTATATTATGCGTCTTTATGAAGTGTTCCTTTACATTTTATATACTTCTGTCTTCCCGATACTTGCACCCAATCTGAAAGAGGTTAGAAAAGGGACAATGGAGTTGCAGTCACTTGGAAACTGTTCAAGCGACTTCGAGAGCATCGATGCAGAGAACATGCCAATGCGATTGAGAAATTACCCCCCAGCGGAACTCTTCACCCGATTCTGAAGCAGCAGGTTTCGGCGGCGTCGCCTTGAGGCAACTACGGCTGCTATCACCACCAGGTGATCAAAACAAATGACGGTTTCAAACACGGCTAGGCTGGTATAAAAAAGAAGAGCCCTCAGAAACCAAACGCCTTTTACAGTAAGTTTTAGCAAGAATAGTCAAAAAAGTTCTGATTGATGGTGGGGTTGAACGCGCCAACGCAACGCAGGCGATGAGGCGCGCTGTAGTGGAGGGCTCCGGATTAATTTTGATCACCTGGGGATTTTAACGTGCACCGAAATCTCGTACACACGGGCGTTTTTGATTTTCGCCTCCATCAGAAAAGCAGCCGCCACGGCCGGGAATCGAACCCGTGACTTCGTGCTCAGCAGTGCAACGCCTGGAGTTTTGTTTAAAAAAAAATACATCAACTGCCACACCCCATTGCTTACATAACCTATTAAACCTAATATTTCCTTGCGATGAACAGATGACTCGTGAGACGGCCATTTCATGTTCTAGGACATCGGAAGAAGCCAAAATACTGCGCCGGCCAGCCGCAGTCTGGGAGATCGTGCCCGTCTCTCGAAATTTGCAGACATCTAACAATTGACAGGGTATATATATATATATATATATATATATATATATATATATATATATATATATATATATATATATATATATATATATATATATATATATATATATATAAATATATATATATATATATATATATATATATATATATATATATATATATATATATATATTTAAATGAGAAAATGATTGACTCATGACATGATTCAAAACAAAAACAGTAATTACTGACGCTTCGAATGGAGGACGAGTTTTCATGTGAGTAACGTACAATCAGGAAGCACGGATTCTTATTAGGTGCAGGAGGTCTGCTACAGTGCACCCCTGTTAAGAACATTGGCAGGCTGGTGCGAGGGAAAAGGGAAAGGCAGGGTAGTGTACAGCTGCGTACAAACTTTCGTGAGGTTGTGCTCCTCACAATCTCTCCGGAATAAGGAAACGAAAGGAAAGAAGAAAGAACAAAAAGCGACGTTTCATAGTAACAGGAGATGCGGTACAGTGTGCGACAAACTCTTTTCTAGAAAGCAGAGCAAGAAACAACTTCTTTCCATTAAAAAAGGACAGGGTGAGAAGCTGGTGAAAAACAGACACCTCACGTACGAATCACAGGAATATACGTATGGTGCAGCGAACGTCTCAACACCCGAAATGCAAAGAACATGAACAAACAATACAGGACGGAGGCCGCCGGTAACACATCCATTTCTGAAAATACCGATGACCGGTGGCTTGGGGAATGTCAGGGCAGTACACAAGTTCACAATTTGTTCACAATATACAAGTTCACAACTTGTGAACTGCCCTGAGATTCCCCATGCCAACGGTCATTGGTATTTTGAGAAACGGATGTGTTACCGGCTGCCGCCGGTCTGTATTGGTTGTACTTGTTCTTTGCATTTCGTTTGGAGCTCCTGTACACAAGCGTTGTTGTCATCAGCGTAACGAACTTGTGGGGATTCAGAATGGAGGACGTCATTCCCTTACCGTAGCGTCAGGGTGTCGATGTCTAGAGACAAGTTGAAGAGGCAGGTCCTGTCCGAGCACAGACCGTGATTTCCACATTTCTTCTAAAAAATACGGTTGAATTTCTTTGGTAATTTTCCAGGTTGTACCTTTAGAAGGGCGCGACTGAAAATTTTCGTATATGATGCTACTTGTTGTACAGCGATGGATAAATCTCCCATTATTTAAAAGAGCAGCGCTGTCAGCATTGCCCGCTAATGCAGGCAACTGTGGCTCCGGTATCTAGGGTACCGCTGACTGTCTGGTCGTTAATCAGTGCATCAAAGTGAATTAACATAACTTTGCGTGGGACTCCTCGTGTCCCTGGTCGGTAGCGAGGGCGGAATGGCTTCCGCGTAGTGGACATTCACTGTGTCCCTGAATCTATCAAGGCAAGCCATCCACTGGGCAGTGTCTGCATTCGGACATAGGTGCTCGTACCGGTGTAACAGGCGGGCGCTGAGGGGAATTGCTGTTCGATGCATTGACCTGCGCGTGTAGACCTGAACGCTCTGTGACTTTGTTTGGTGCGTAGTCTAAGCGCAGCTTCAAACCACGCTACTAGGGTAGAGGGGGAGAGCGGGGGAGAGAGGAATTTCCATTCCAAAAGTGAGACAGTCGATGAGCCATGATTTAAGGTGCGTGTCTTTTAGGTCAGCACGGCGTCCCAACATATGTTCTCATTGTAGTACTGCTTGAGGCTCTTGCTCGATTTCAAGCCACAATGAATAAACTGACGGAATTTAATGGTGACGGCGCTTGCAAAGCGTTGGGCCATGCATGCAACGAGGTGCTCCCAAGATGCGGCAGTGTCGAACACCTCGACAAGGTACCAGCGGCGGGCCTCACAATCAAGGTTTTCGAAGTAATGTCACAGTTTGTCTAGCTCAGTCAATGCAGCGGGCGCAATCTTCACCTCGAAACGTCGGAACGTCGAAGCCACTTATCAAAGAGAACATCCTCGCTTGCTCCCAAGTACTTCGGGATGATGATGGCTTTTTTGCATGATGTCATGTTTCGGGGTTATATATATGCATATGCAACAAGAAGATGATGAAGAGGACAATGCAGCGTGGCTTCGCCATGAAAGCCTCGGACGACGAAGAAGCTCTGTGTGCACGCAGCTTGACCGCCATGTAAACAGTTGACTACATCGTTCGACTATTTTATTGTTCATGTCGTCTGTCCTGCCGCCACGTTATATTATATATATGTATATATTTATCTATGTATATCACAGTTCGACTAACAGAATAATTTAAGCATCATAAACACCTACTGCAAACGGGAGAGCCGGTAGAGGACTTAGAGGAGTTCGAATGTGGAGCATAAAAGCGAAATAAACATCACACTATGCGATAACGCTGGCGTCGATCATGATGTTTAACTGCTCGGAAGGGTTAGGTGTAGTGACCACTGTATGGTAAGATCTCAAACAATTAGGCTAGAGTTAAGGAGGTACCGTAAGAAGCAGTAAGAAAGAAGCCGATCAATGAGCTCACAATAAGATATAAAGTTCAAGAATTCAGGATCGCGCTGCCGAACCGATATAAAGCTGTTACCGAGGAAGCAGAGTAAGTCAGACGACAACAGTGAGAAACTCTCACACGCATTATCATGGAGTGTACAGTAGAAGTAGGGGGCACGATGGCTACTTCAGATACTGGTAAACTATCCCAGGAGACAAAAAATCTAATTACGAAACGCCAAAGCATGACAATA